>NC_071502.1:27710606-28013636 GCF_028408465.1 Anastrepha ludens | reverse complement strand
ATACTTACGTACATATGTATATAATATGTGTGTGTGTTCGTATGAAATTTGTTGTTTTTTTAGTGTAGTTTGCTATTATTTTATTAATTTAGCTAAACATTACACGCCAACACCCCTTTAACCTCGTCTCGTCTCTGCTATATTGAATTTTACGCTCATTACTTGCCCCGATGTGTACATTTATGACTTTCATTAGCAATCGCTTTTGTTCTATTTATCTTTGCAGAATCATCATGTCTATCGGCATCAACGCATGATGTGCACACCGGCACCCAACTATTGTCTGAGTCTGAAATAAGTAAGTGTCACCTATGTATGTATGTGTATGTATGTCGCACAATCTGACGCATGACAAACGCAATACAATTCAAACGAACCCAACCAATACCCGAAAATCTAACAAACCCACATTTGACGTATCAATTGGCATAGCAGACGATCGCATAGTGAATTATTTTCTTAATATTTGACATAAATTTTAATAAATGGCGAAAAGCTGCTTCTGCTAAAGCTTGCATCGTGGCTTTTTATGGTTATAAGGAAATATATATTATTAAATATGGCAACTATGGTTAAATGCAGCTAAGGCTTTCATGGGGTGCAAACGATGAGCAGGGAAATCCAAAGATGGATTTACACCATTATAATTAGGCCAACGATACTGTTAAAACAACAAACAACAACAAAGCCAACGATAACGCCGATAACGTTTCCACGACAGTCGGTTCTACGTTACCGAAACGGCCCGGATTTATATCCGGCCAAGGACTGTCACTCCAGCAGCATTCCCCGTAAGTATGGGGAATGTTTATGCTGCTACAACAACAACAACATAACGCCGACGAGATCCAGGACAAAACGAACAGACACCTCCTGGACCAGCCAGTGTTTAGACAGCCATTAAACGACATTCACCGGCAGACCATCACCACCTTCTTAAGCTCCCGACCTTCGAATGCACGCATCGGAGTCCAACCACCACATACGGCAGATGAAGAGCTCCAGCTGCCTCGCGAGACCCTCGAAATTCTGGCCCAATTGCCTCCTGGCTACTGTAGCAGGTTAAACTCCTTCTTATCTAGAATTAACCCCGACAACCAAACATATGTCCAGCATGTGAAGGCACCCCGCACAACACTAACCACCAACGTTCCCACGACAGTCGGTTCTACGTAACCGAAACGACCAGGATTTATATCCGGCCAAAGACTGTCACTTCAGCAGCATTCCTCGTATATCCACGGGAAATGTTTATGCTGCTACAACAACAACAACACTAACCACCTTTTCACATGCCCCATCAAACCCACTCATCTAACACCCCTCTCCCTCTGGACCCAACCTGGCGAAACACCAAGTTTCCTCGGCCTACCTTTAGCTGAGTTAGATGAAGACGACCGGTGATATATACTATACTGACAGGGCTTGGGCTTGTATTACTGCTACAACAACAACAACAACAATCAACGATAACCGCTCTATCGACACTGCGGGTAGGTCTGACTAAGCTTCAGCGACCAGGCTGTGTATGAAGCATGGCGCCAATGCGAATCTGCCCAAGAGCTGCATTTGAGATGGTTCTCGAGTTAGCACCGCTTCATATAGTAGTTTTCAGCGGTCAGCCAAGCGTTCCTTATTTAACATGACTGGCAAAGAATTTGGCAAATGGTGCGTGATGCCATCCAGAATGTTGTCCTGGAACCGTTCAGGCTGTAGCCCCCACTTGCCCAACTCTGCTAAGATGTTGCCACAAATGTTATAAATTTGAGTACTGGCTCAGCGTTGAACTGACCATTAAGCCAAATTGCAGTACACCTGTCTTTGAAAAGAAACTCCAAGAGTGCACTGAGCCTTTCTCGCTTTTTCACTCCGGAGAATCTCAAGTTTCGTCCACTAAATCCACGGCGTCTGTCTCTTCCACCTAGACGAAGGAAGTCAAACTACAGTTAGAGGTAAAAAATGATAACTCATCTATACCGTCAGTAAACAATCCCAAAATTTTGGCAGTCACCTTGGATAGTTTGCTCTCCTTTTCTGTGCACACAATCGCAGCTGCTACGAAGGTCCAAAACTGCAAACAAGGTCCTCAAATCGCTGGTCGGCACCTGATTCCAAAACGCTCTTTTATGTAACTTGGTTGCAACAAAAATTATTAAATGGCATAGAAAATCGTATCAAAAAGTCTAAAAAATTGCTTACAAATTTAAATACTTCTTAATAAAAAAAATGTATTATAGCTAACAAAACTATTAAAAATATTAGTTAGTGTAAATTTTCCAAGATATTATTTTCTATTTTTTTGTCGAAATTCTATTGTTTTAATGTTACCACAAAAATTCTAATATGGCATAGCAACCCCGCTAAAACGCTTAAGCAAAAAAGACCAAGCACTCACACCATCCCACGCTTGACTGCCTGTCAAACTCACGCCAAGAGTGCTTGTCAAAAATTAAGAAGAAGAAGAGTGCTTTTACTAATATTTCTGTACAATGTACATGCCCCCGGTTACGACAGCCAATCAGCTGTTGCTTTCAAATTGGCTGAGAGCCGGTGAAAGATCTTATATTGATCACACCTTCGGAATCTTTTTTACCATGTACAGAAACGAAATTTACTAGGAGTGTACAATCGCACCAGGATCATACTTGTGACCACTTGTGAATACCTGGAAATGAGGCAGCTGGTACACTGGCTGTGGCCTCGCTACTAATAGGACTCCAGCTCTTCTTTGTCTACCATAAACATTGTATACATCCCCTCTCTCTATCCTTTCTACTGTAATATATCCGAGTGTAGTACAATGGCCTTCCTGACAGAGTGCTTGGACTTGTCCAACCCCCACAAATCTAATCTGATCTGATATAATCAAGAAATAGCTTAGCTAAAGAGCTAAGAGCTAAGCTAAGCCTACGCCAAACCGGCCGGCACCAAACCATGAGGATAAATATTTATTGGGGAGCACAATTAAAAAAAATTTAGACATCTGCATTAGCCGAGTACTCCAATACACCTTCTCGAATCCCCTGCCATATTGAAAAGAACGAGTAGACATCTTGACCTGGTACGATCAGAAGAAAGGCACATACATACACTCAGCATCACCCAGTTCCACTTTAGGTTTACTGAGGGAACTGGGTTTGGATGAGGCATTGTTATATGAAAGACTTTAAGGTCGAAGTGCAAACCTTCAATTATTCTGATTCTAATTCTATGGTTAATATTAGGTTGCTCAATAAGTGTTACGGTTTGATAAGAGAGGGCGTTGCAACTAGCCACAGTTTTTTTGTTATGCTGGTGCACTCTTCATATGAACGTAGGTGAAGTTTCATTTCAATCTGTTAATTCCTGCCTTGTTTACAAGCCATTTAGTGTCGGCGTGTCACAGTATTTTCTACAATGGACAAAACCCAAGTTTCGTGCAGTGATTGAATATTTATTTTTGGAAGGCTTAAAAGTAATAGAAATTTATGAACGAAGCCTGAAAGTAGATAAGAACTTTTCGCCATCAATTCTCTTTTCTTAGCTTCACAGCCCGTGGTGGACCATAGCTTCATCAACCATTTTTCTCCACTTTATTCTATCCATGGCTTCATCTCTCCAGTTGTGTACGTGCATTTCCTTAAGCTCAGATTCGACGTCATCTAACCACCTCCTTCACAGGTACCCTCTTTTTCGTTCGCCATAAATTAGTACAGTAGAAAACTGGGTTACTCAAAACGTGGTCGTACAAGCCTTGAAGACGATCCACGTCAAGAACGTCCAACAGGATGTGAACAACAACACACCAGAAATCGTAGAAAAAATACTGGAAATCATATTGGAAAATCCTCGAGTGACTGAAAGAGGTTTAGTAGAAGCCCTAGGCAGCTCATTGGGCAGTGTAAGCAATATTTTGACTTAAGTATTGGGTTTCAGAAAGCTGTGTGCACAAAGGGTGCCGCATTCGCTAACAATGGCACAAAAACTGTGACTTTCTCAGCAACATTAAGGCGATTTCGAAAGGACAAAGTGGGTATTGTGCGTCGATTCATCGCTATGGATGAGACTTGTGTCTATCACCATGATCCTAAATCAAAACAAAAAGCTAAAGAGTGGCGTGAGCCTGGTTTTTCGGCTCCGAAACGAGTTCGTATTCAGAAATCGTCCAAGAAGGTGTTAGCATCAGTTTTTTGGGATGCGAAGAAATTTTGTTTGTGGATTACTTGTAAACTGGTAAAAAAATAAATTCTGAATATTATTGAAACCTTTTAGACCAGCTGAAGGACCAAATTCGGGGGAAAAAAAAACACAGTTTGCGAAAGAAAAAAATTCTGCTTCATCAGGACAAAGCACCGCGTCACAATCGCATTTCCACAGTGGCTAAAATCCATGAATTAAAGTTCGAATCGTTGGAGCATCCACTGTATTCACTAGATATGGCGCTTAGCGAGTTCCATCTGTGACCACACCTAAAAAAATGCATGCGGGAAAAGCGTTTTTCATCAAATGATGAGGTCATTGGCGAGATATGGAAACGCATTTTGCAGCCCTTACAGATTCTCACTGCCGGGCTGAAATTCATAAATTGGAATCTGTATTGATGTTCAGGGAGTCTACAGGGGAGTCACTTTTTTGTCGGTATGTAAACGCTGAATAACTTCGGCATTTACCAACCGATCGACTTCACGCATACATGTTTTCGATACGTCAATTCAGTACAACATCAACCATGGATCGCTTTACACCGACACAACGCGCTGAAATAGTGACGCTAAACATCGAAAATAGTCGTTCTATTGTTCTAACTCAACGCGCATATCGCAAAAAGTATCGCCGCAAACAGGCACCTTCTGACAATACTATTCGTCGTTTGGTGTCGAATTTTTTTGAGCACGGGACGGTAGGAGATCGTCAACATGCCGTTCATCAACGACCAAGACGTACCAATGAACTTGTTGAAGAAGTGAGGCAGAGCGTTGCCCAGTAACCAACAGTGCCGTATCGTCGTCGCGCTCAGCATTTTGGCGTCAGTGAAACCACATTTTAAAGGATGATTTCATTGATTTGTTTCCGTATAAAGTGCAATTGACACACAAAGAATATTTTCCGACAGTCCATTCACGTCGCTTGGAATACGGCCAAACAATCGCTCGAATAGTTGACACTGAACCCGATTTTTGGAAGCAAATTTTAATGACTGACGAGGCACATTTTAATGAGTGAAAAAACAAAATTGCCGCATTTGGGGAACTGGGAATCTACACGAGATCCATGAAACGCCATTGCATGACCGGGAAGTAACTGTTTGGGTGGGTCGAAACCATCATTGGGCCATATTTAAACCGAGAAAACGAAACGGCCGATGAAAACCGATATCGATGGATGTTGGCTCATTATGTCTGCCCGCAAATGCGTGAGAAAAGTTTAGGCGGTTACTGGTTTCAGCAAGACGGTGCGCCATGCCACACTGCGAATGCAGCAATTGAGCTTCTGCATCGAAAATTCCCGGGACGTCTAGTGTCAGAAAGAAGCGACATCGACTGGCCCCCCAGATCCCCTGACTTAACCCCTGGACTTCTTTTTGTGGGGTTATCTGCAAAGTAAGGTTTACGCCAACAAACCGCAGACTATCGACCAGCTTAAGGCAAACATTCGAGCCGAAATCGACGCTATAAAACCCGAAATGCTTGACAAGGCGATGAAAAACTCAGAAAAAAATCGCAATTTGTGATTGTGAAGGCGACCACTTGATTGATACGAGTATTGTATTAAAAAAATAGTTTTAATAAGTTGTAAATAACCAAACGAAGTAAAAATACTTCACTTATACAAATCAGCCTTTTTTTCAAAGTTAATCAATGTTTTCATACCGACATAAATGATGGCGCACCCTGTATACTAGGGTGGGTCGATTTAAAAATCGCTCATTGATCTGTGAAAATTGTATTCTAGGGATCAAAATAAGAAACTTTGCCGAAGGAACCATACCTCTAAAACGAATTCTGATGTCCCCCAATTTGGCTCGAACGAAAAATCCCCCTTTGACCCATTTAGAGTGCTCCAATCGAGTCCAAATGTATGACCGACCCCCACTTACTTTAGACGGCCGATCCACCCATGCCAGTGGCACACCTCCTGGAACTCCCCTGGGGGGTTCCCCATACAATCATTTCAAAATATCACCATTTTTGGCCTTTACATGAGAAAAGAAACTAAAAAGTTCGACCCAAATTGGGGGACATCAGAATTCGTTTTAGACGAATGGTTCCTTCGGCGAAGTTTCTTATTTTGATCCCTAGAATATGATTTTCACAGAGCAATGGGCGATTTTTTTGCCTCCCCACAAATCGACCCGGCCTACTGTATACTGAATACAAAAGTGTATTTCAAACCATAAAACTGTGTTTTTTTTTCTTATCAAACCACAAAACTTATTGAACAACCTAGTAATGGGTATAACACATGTATAATACCTATTTCAGTTTTTTTTCTGTCTGGGAAACCGTCAAGTGATTGCTATCTGAAGTGCGGGATTTACATATCTTTATGCGGCCACAGACTGTAGACGCAACAGAATTCGCCAAATATCGCTCGAATAACTAGTTTTGTGTACATGTTTCACAAAATCGCACACTGTTTCCCATTCGTACGCTGCAATGCCACAGCTAATCTAATATTTTAGTGCTAATTCTCGCCTAAAGGTAGCGAAAACAGCAAGAAGCCAATCCCTATACCCATACATATGCACGTATGTATGTATGCACATAAATACAAACAAAAATGTGCAAGAGTACAAACACATACACACACACATTTGTACAAAATCGAACGTAAATATTGTTTAGAACAGAATAATCAGCTCGCCTGTACATTATCAAAGCGAAATAATTGAAGAAGAAATTAAATAAAATATGCTATGGCAAGTGGGAGAAGGTGTGAAGGTGTTGTTGTTAGCAAACGATTGTTTTATGGTTTTTCTAGAGCAACACACAATCACACAAACCTACTTGTTTATATACACCCAGTCGAACGGGTGGCGCTGTGCTGATATGAATCACTTGAAACGCATTGTGATCGAGTACGCGCAGAGGTGAATACGTGCCGATATCGACGCGGAAATCAACTAACGCGCTTAGATAGCCGCTAAGGATAATAGCGCCATAAACCGTTATCGGTGGAAGGCTTTAAAAACCGATCCAACGCGTAAACTGAATTTTGTAGATTTTTTTTTGAATGTAAATAAGTTTTTTTCGGTGTTAAGAAACTTGCAAGTGCATTAATGACACAAGAAGTTTATTGAAAGGTATCGGCAAATAGTTTATTGTTTAATTGAAGTTGAGTGAAGTGAGAAAACAAAACACGTAGTTTCCATATGTCAATGTGTATGAAAAGCTCTGAAATTCCACGCGCGCTCTGAGGTAAATACTGTGAGGGCAAGTACTTGTATATAACTTATAAAAAAAAAAAAAAAAGGCACAAAAAACAAAATCAAAAAAAATTCTAAACAAAGGTTAAATTTGCAAAGGTTTATTATTAAGCTCGCGCGCATGAGGCTTCCAAGTGCGGCTTATGCTGCCACTGCTTATTGATAAGAAACTAGAGGTGTTCAACTGAACGTCTAAATTTACAAAACTGTGAGAATTAAGCTTTTACGCAATTATGGTTAAACTCTGAAAATGAGCCCGGCAAACACTGTTTTCGTATTTTCACGGATGGCTCCAATACCGTGCACGGTTCCGGCTCTGGTGTCTCCAGCGTGGAATCCAGCGGGACAAAACTACACTTTGCTCTTGGAATGTACGCATCTGTGTTTCAAGCGGAGGTCTATGCTGTTCAAGAAGCAATGAACTTTGTTGTGGAAAACAGAGGTGGAGAGGCGGATCTGTACAGGGTTGCCAATTTTCGACGGACCCATCTCGCAACCCTGTATCTTTTAACAGAGACGTCAGATCGCCTAATGACATACCGCGTTGGAAGCGTCAGTCCAAGCAGATTTTTACGATGGAACAGTACACGCCACGCGAAGTGAAATTTACATTCAACAAAAGAAGTCAATTGTGAAAACTCAACGTGCGTATAAAAAATTAAATAATGTGAAAAGTGCGCCTTGTAAGCACACCATTAAACGTTTGTACGAAAGGTTTTCGACTGGTGATGCTCTTTCTAATCTTCCTCCTATTTGTGGCCTGCGTCTTGATGTTGTTTCGCAAATAGAGGGACCTACAGTTCCAAGCCGACCCCGAACGGCAAATATTTTTTATGAGGAGCTTTTTCATGGCAGAAATACACCCGGAGGTTTGCATTGCCTGCCGAGGGGCGACCGTAGTTAGAAAAATGTTTTTCTTAATTTTGGTGTTTTCACCGAGATTCGAACCTACATTCTTTTTTGATTCCGAATGGTACTCATGCACCAACCCTAGCAGAAATTGTTTGCTATGCATTTGCTGTACTCCTTGGACGGCAGCATAGCGGCCTCGTTGTGAAGGTGCTGCAGGGGGACATCAGAAGACATCCCGTGCAGTATTTTGTCAGGTCTGGAGGTTTGTCCACTGCGTATGACTGGTGCCAGACGGCCAGACGGGCGCTGCATAACTCATTGCTTATACGGCATTTTACTTGTATTCAAAAATTTGTGTTTTTAAATATTTTTTGTTTTATTTTAATTTTTTTTTTTATTTGTTATTTTTTATTATAATTTTTAAATTTTTTTTATTTATTTTTATTTTATTTTTATTTTTTTTTTTTTTATTTATTTATTTTTTTTTTATTTTTTATTTTTATTATAAATCCAGCGACCAGACGGGCGTTGCGTAATTCAGAACCGACCGGCCAAATGCTTAAAATGTGCTTTGCTTATGCATTTTACTTGTATTCAAAAATTTGTGTTTTTTAATATTTTTTTTTATTTTTTTTAATTTTTATTTATTTATTAAAATTTGTTTTTTTTGTAATTTTTATTCATTTTTATTATTTTTTTTATTTATTTATATTTTTTTATTTATTTTATTATTTTTGATTTATTTTTTTAATTTATTTTATATTTTTTTAATTTTTTAACATTTTTTAAAACATTTTTTTACATTTTTTTTTTAATTTTTTTCTTGCGTTTTTTAATTTGTTTATTTTTGTTTTATATTTGTATTGTTTCTTTTATTTTTTTTTTATTTAATATATTTATTTTTTTTTATTTTTATTTATTTATTTTTTCTTTTTGTTTTTATTATAAATCTCTGTCAGTGCGATACAGTTACCGCTCGTCTTCGTCTAACTCATCTAACGGCAAACTTTCTCTGTCTGCGGTTATTTCTATGGCTTTTTAATTAAACTATATATTTTTTTTTCATGTAATAAATAAATTTTATTAAAGTTCTACTAAGAAAAAAAAACAGATCATTGCACTTGTATTCGAAAATTTTGTTTTTAAATATTTTAATTTTTTTTTTTATTTATTTATTTTTGTATTTTTTGTAATTTTTATTACCATTTTTTTATTTATTTATATTATTGTATTTTTTTATATTTTTATATTTTTGTATTTACTTCATTATTTTTTATTTATTTTTTTTATTTATTGTTTTTATTTTTTTTATTTAGTTGTTTTTAATTTGTTTATTTTTTTATATTTTTATTTTTTTTAAATTATTTTTTTTTTATTTTTATTTATTGTTTTTACTTTTTTTACTTTTTTTTTATTTATTTTTATTTGTTTTTTTTTATTTTTATACATTTTTTTGTTTTTATTATAAATCCCGGTCAGTGCGTTGCAGTTACCGATCGTCTTCGTCCAAATCATCTAGCGGCGAAATTTCTTTGTCTGTGGTTATTTTTATCGCTTTTGAATTATACGAAAAAAATTTTTTTTCATGTTATCAATCAAGTTTTTGAAAGTTCTACTAAGACACAAAAAAGCAGATGATTCCATATTTAAATTCTCACCCTTACCTGTTCATCCCACGAACTTTTTGACCCACCCTCGGATGCCATTATATCTGTACATTAAGCGCACTCGATTTTGCCGATTATTTCAAACTTTTTGTTTTTTCATTTCTATATTTTTTGTACAATATTTTTAAGCTGGTTGCTTTTAATCTTCAGTAATCTCCGTTGCAACTTTCTAGCGAACGTTTTTGTGCAACAAATGAATCCTAATTCTTAATTACCCCATTCGAAAAGAGCTATTTTACGAAAATGATGTACCCAACATGCCCTTCCAGCGTTTTCGAGTCGCTCTACTTTTCCCGTCTAAATCCATCTAAATTCGTTACCTTCGTAATCCATAAAAACTTAAAATAATTGCACATAATTTTTCATTTACAAAATATCAACAAATAAAATATTGCAAAAATGCAAATTCTGTGAAACATTAAACACAGAAATTATTTACAATCGCTGTGCGCTACTCAAAGTGATGCATAACCATCACACCTCGCAGCCATCGCTGCCGAGCGTAGCCGTAAAAACATCGATGCATTGTTTATAGAACTGCGTCTGTCTGCGATGTTCGTGGCGCATTTCTCCATAAAATGCCAACCGCACGCTGCAACAGGTAGTATGTGGGATAAGATCAAGGGCAAACAATGCACAATTCTTTGCGCTGGCACAAAGGAGAACCCACACACACCACATCACTATATAGTGCACACACATACACACGTGTCCATATGCTGCTACATGCATGTAAACACATGAAATGTTTGCTCAATAGCTTTCTGCTTGCATTAGCAGGCTGTGGCACCACCCACATGGAAATACTGTTACTGAATTCACAATAAATGCGCTCGCATGAAGGCCCATTCAAGTTGTGGCCACACAAAGCTCGTTGCAATGCCGACAATACATTTATGTAATTTGTTTACCTGTTTATACGAAATGAGTTTACTGGAAAATGACTTTTATTGCCGTTGCCGTCGACCTTAAGCAATGGAATCTTGAAATCTTGAAATATGGAAATCTTGTGGAATTTGAGTTAAGAAACTCAAATGAAATATATTTTGAGCTCAAGGAAAGCAGTTGAATTATGAAAGCGTAATTTCATTGTATTTAGTTTATGGAGAGTGGAAGGCCGATTGTATAGAGATGTGAGTTTGGCGGGGAAATAAAATCCATAATTTTCTCGGTAGCTGGCTGTAGTGATCGATATCTCGTAAAGTAGCGATCAAGGAGTTTAAAGTTTATGCTCGTTGTCAAGGTGACATTGCACACTAGAAAAAATTCTTTTGCTGTTTTTTGTTTTTTTCCATTCAGTTGTGAGTTGTAGGGCGTTAACAATGGACAACAACAAAGAGAAAATTCGGTAAATTTTACATTGTTTTTTTGATAAATGGGGAAATGCAAGTCAAGCTGCCGAAATTTTGAATGATGTTTATGATGTCGATACTGTAAAAACTTCTTCTTTCTTCTTCCTTGGCATGACAATCCTGGGTGCACCACTGCTTCTGCGATACTATAAGAACTAATGTAAGAACTACTTGAGGCCCGTCATTAGATGCTCTGGTTGGTCTACCACCACTTGATGCTTTCATCCAAGGAGAGGCCTTGAAGGCCATCTGCAGGCTGAAACACAATGAGAATTGGTACGGCCCCTGTCCGGCATTGGAAAACAGAGAAGGCATGGACTTCGATCCAACGATTCTCTCCATGCCATCCAGAGTTGTGTTTGAAACGAGGTACAGTATGGTGCTCCCAGAGGCTCAATTGCGGTGAAACTCTGAAAATGAGCCCGGCAAACACTGTTTTCGCATTTTCACGGACGGCTCCAGGACCGAGCACGGCTCCGGCTCTGCGGTCTACGTGGAATCCAGTGGGACAAAACTACACTTTGCTTTTGGAATGCATGCATCTGTGTTTCATGCGGAGGCGTATGCAGCTCAAGAAGCGATGAACTTTGTTGTGGAGAACAGAGGTGGAGAGGCAGATCTGTATGTGTCTGCAGCGACAGCTAAGTTGCGCTTATGGCCTTAGACAGGACCCCAACCACATCAGGGATAGTCGAGGCCTGTAAATCCAGGATGAACTATGTCGGTAGACATAATAGGCTGATGCTAACATGGGTCCCGGGTTGCTAACGTGGGTATCGTGGATAACGAGACCTTTGACTCCTTAGCTAAGATGGGCTCTGGGCCAAAAAAGCCGTTCTGCCACTCCCTTCTGCAGCCATCAAAGCCACGGTTAGCAAATGGGTTACTACAACCCACAAGCGAGCTTGGCAGGCTGAGAGAGGCTGCAGATGTACTAAACTGATTTTACATGTCATGTCCGACCGACTGTCGCAAATCCTCCTTCTGTCATTAAGCAGAAGAGACTGCAGATAGCTGGTTGGACTGATGACGTACCACTTTCTGGAGGGCGAAGCACATGGAAGAGGTAGGCATCTCAGACAGAGCACTCTGCCCAGCACATGGAGAAGAGGATGAGACGGCGGACCACTTTCTGTGCGTCTGCCCCACCTTCGCTCGAATCAGGCTTGAGGTCTTTGGCACTGATGTGTTAAGAAGCGACCATCTTGGCTCCTTGGCACCAAAAGATCTACTCAGATTGCTTCGGAGGTGGGGTAGATTTAAAGAAAATTAAAAAAGGAACCCGAGGGCAGTACAATGGGCTTAATTGTGTCTGAGTGGTGTACTTGCTAGTTGTTCCGACAAAACAAAACAAAAAAGAAATGAAAGAACTAATTACGTGCAATTTTGGCTTCGTCGATTCCGTTCGTTCATTTTTGATGTTAAAGAAAATGTTGAAAATAAAATCACAGAAATAAACGAAGTTGACCTGCATTTTAGTAGTCGCAGTAGCATCGCATCACAATACGCCAAATCTTGGAAAAGACCCATGAAAGGAGAATCGACACACACCATCTTTTCGTCGACTTCAAAGCTGCATTCGACAGTACGGAAAGGAGTTACCTGTATGCCGCTATGTCTGAATTTGGTATCCCCGCAAAACTAATACGGCTATGTAAGATGACGTTGCTCAACACCAGCAGCGCCGTCAGAATTGGGAAGGACCTCTCCGAGCCGTTTGATACCAAACGAGGTTTCAGACAGGGTGACTCGCTGTCGTGTGACTTCTTTAACCTGATGTTGGAGAGCATCGTACGAGCCGCAGAACTTAATCGCTCAGGCACAATATTTTATAAGAGCGTACAATTGTTGGCGTATGCCGATGATATTGATATCATCAGCCTTAACAACCGCGCTGTTAGTTCTGCCTTCTCCAAACTGGATAAAGAGGCAAAGCGAATGGGTTTGGTGGTGAACGAGGACAAAACGAAGTACCTCCTGTCTTCAAACAAACAGTCGGCGCACTCGCGTATCGGCACCCACGTCACTGTTGACAGTTATAATTTTGAGGTCGTAAAAGACTTCGTGTATTTAGGAACCAGCATTAACACCGATAACAATGTCAGCCTTGAAATCCAACGTAGAATCTCGCTTGCCAACAAGTGCTACTTTGGACTAAGTAGGCAATTGAGCAGTAAAGTCCTCTCTCGACGAACAAAATTAACACTCTACAAGACTCTCATCATGCCCGTCCTAACGTATGGCGCAGAAGCTTGGACGATGACAACATCCGATGAAGCGACGCTTGGAGTGTTCGAGAGAAAGATTCTGCGTAAGATTTTTGGACCTTTGCACGTTGGCAACGGCGAATATCGCAGACGATGGAACGATGAGCTGTATGAGCTTTACGACGACATAGGCATAGCGCAGCGAATAAAGATCCAGCGGCTTCGTTGGCTGGGTCATGTCGTCCGAATGGATACAAACGCTCCGCCTTTGAAAGTATTCGATGCGGTACCAGCTGGTGGTAGCAGAGGAAGAGGAAGGCCTCCTCTGCGTTGGAAAGATCAGGTGGAGAAGGACTTGGCTTCACTTGGTGTGTCCAATTGGCGCCGGTTAGTACGAGAAAGAAACGACTGGCGCGCTTTGTTAATCTCGGCCAAAATCGCGTAAGCGGTTATCGCGCCAATTAAGAAGAGAAGAAGTAGCATCGCCCAGAAACTAAAGATCGACCATAAAACAGTTTTAAACCTTTTACGCAAAAATAATGGATTTCTTTTTCCCCAAACCATATTAGCGGTCGCTAAGAGTCCTTTTTCTTCCTCTGCCACCACCAACTGGCACCGCCTGGAACACTTTCAGAACCGGGGCGGTTGTATCCATTCGGACGACATGATCCAGCCAACGTAGTCGCTAGAACTTTGATCGCTGCGCTATTTCTATGCCGTCGTAAAGCTCATCGTTCCATCGCCTGCGATATTCGCCGCTGCCAACGTGCAAAGGTTCAAAAATTTTCCGCAGAATCTTTCTCTCAAACATCCCAAGGGACGCCTCATCGGATGTTGTCATCATCCATGCTTCTGCGGCATACGATAGGAGGGGCATGATGAGAGTCTTGTAGAGTGTTAGTTTTGTTCATCGAGAGAGGACTTCACCACTCAATTGCCTACTTAGTCCAAAGTAGCACTTGTTGGTAAGAGAGATTCTCCGTTGGATTTCAAGGCTCACATTATTATCCACTAGAGAAACTTAAAACAGTCAATTCTTAGTGGTACGCAACCATTTGTTTGCCTGAAATTTTCGGAGACTTAAGGAAAACCAACCGTCGAAGATAAGACCAATCGAGCTTCACCAGGACAATGCGAGCTCTCACGTATCGGTTCACTCTAGAGAGGTTTTGAGCACTCGAAAGATCGAGTTAATGGCAAGGCTTAGCAGCTAATCATATCTTTTTCTGCCCGAACGTCAAAAATAAAATGCAAGGCCAACGTCTTTTAACGCCTGACGAAGCTGTTGAAGCGTTTAAATAGCCCGTTTGGAAGGTATCCACTTCTGACTGGCAAAAGTGCTTTTGAAAATTCATTCAAGTGAATGCAGAAGTGCATTGACTTCTAAGGGGAATATTTTGGAAAAACAATAAAGCCAAATTCCTTATTATTTTGCTGTGTTTTTAGAAGGCATCCCTCGTACCATTTCTCAGAGTTTAGTTTTATTGGCGCAGCAGTCAGCTCACATATCCCAGGTTATTGGGATACTCTCTAAATTATTACCTAAAATTGTCACCACCCAAATACTTGTCAAGCAATCGGCTAGAACTCGCTTTAAAATTCCAATAAATCAACTAATGACATGCTAATACACTTTTGTAAAAGAAAACAGTAGGCGAAACCAGTGGGGTGCAAGCGAAAGGGTGTGCCGGCTGTTGTGCGAACATCCAACAAAGTGGCGATAGCGGACTGGTCGCTTGGTCTTTCATTGACTTCACTTTATTCAGTGCCCTTTATTGAGTTCATTTTAGATATGCAGAAAGCGATCCTTTGTAGTTAACGGAAAATATTCGCTTGTATGCTTCTGTGTGTGTGTGTGTGTGCTTGAGTGCCTGTGTGCAAGCGTGCAAAGATCCATTTGAAAAGGCGCAAAGCACAACAATGCAATTATGATTTATGTTTGTAATTGCGTTACGCTTTGTGGTCGACTTAATAAAAGTATTTGTAAGTGTGTGCATACTCGCAGAAGTTAGTTCGTATTTGTTCGTAAGTTAATTTCCATTCTTCATATACAGCGCCTTTACATACATACAAGCGTTTTGTTGTAATGTGCCAAGCACATCACACAAACAAATGACCGGAAATTTGATTAGATCTGATAAAAATTTTGTATTAAGTTACTTGAATAAGTTTTATGCCGCGTAAAATGAATATGCATCTAAGTATGTACGTACATATACATACGCAACATTGTGCTTGCTCTGAACTACCTTACCATCAGTTCGCTTGATTCTCGTCCTTTAATTTTTTATTTTCAATGTTAGCAACTGATATTTTTTATATGATGATGTCTCAGGAAATGCCAATGGACGGCCTTTTCATTGACAATAAAGCAGTAAATGAACTGCTCAGCCCCTGCTCTGAACCAGTTACTGAACTAGTTCATAATATCCATAAAAAAATCTAGTTCAATTTGCGGTTAAAGTTGAAAGTTTTAGGCGAATAAATATGTTTATTTATATTTTATATATTTTTTTTCAAAAAATTCTACACAAAAAAATACATATTTTCTCGATTATTTTTTTTTTAAGTATATTTTATCTTAAGCTATTATGAAAAAATAAAAAAAAAAAACAATTAAAAAATTAAAAAAAAAATATTAAAAAATTATAAACCAAAAATTTTAAAATTAAAAGAAAAAAATGAAAAAATTAAAAATAAAAAATTAAAAAAGTAAAAGAAAACAAATTAAAAAATTAAAAAAAAACATAATATCTCACAAAATTTCGCCATATTTTTCAAGATTGAAACAATCTCAAAACTATAAAATTTAAAGCACCAGTTTTCTTAGTTTGCGTTTTTTTTCTTAAAATTTTTCTTATTTTTTTACATATTTGCCCCACAAACAATTGAAAAAATATTTAAAAAATTAAACAAAAAAACCAAGATAAAAAAAATTCTACCATATTTTTTCAACATGAAATAAATCTCAAAATTGTAAAATTTGGTTTAGTTTTTTTTTTAATTTAGTAGGATTTCAAAAAATTTTTTAATAAATAACAAATTGAAAAAAAAAAAATTGAAAAAACTAAAAAAAAAAATTAAAAAATTAAAAAAAAAATTAGAAATTAAAATAAAAAATTAGAAAAAAATTAAAATATTTCACTTATTGTTCAACATTGAATAGATCTCAAGATTATAAAATTTTGTTCAAAATTTTTTATTAGTTTATTTCTCTTTTTATTAATTTTAGTATTTTTTTTTTAAGATATCTTAAAAAGTAAAAAAGAAATTATTAGTTATTATTGTTATTTTTTATTAGTTTGCGCTTGTTTCTTAAAATTTTGATTATTTTTTTACATATTTGACCCACAAACAATTGAAAAAATATTTAAAAAATTAAAAACAAAAAAATAAAAATATTAAAAAAAAAATTAAAAAATTAAAAAAAATGAAATTATTTCAATTCGAAAAATTTTTTCATATTTTTCAACATTGAATAAATCTCAAAATTATAAAATTTTGTTCAAAATTACTTCTTTTTTTATTAATTTTAGTATTGTTTTACATATTTCACCCATAAACAGTTGACAAAATACTTAAAAAATTAAAAAAGAGAAAATAAAAAAAAGTTAAAAAATTAAAAAAAAAAAAATTAAAAAATTAAAAAAAAAAAATCAAATTAAAAAATTAAAAAAAAAAATAAAAATAAAAAAAATGAAAATATTTCACTTCGAAAAATTTTACCATATTTTTCAACTTGAATAAATCTCAAAATTATAAAATTTTGGTAAAAATTGTTTATTAGTTTGCTTCTTTTTCTTAATAATTTTATTATTTAACAATTAAAAAAAAAATTAAAAAAAAGATTTAAAAAAAATGTAAAAAAAGTTAAAAAGAAAATATTTCACTTCGAAAAAGTTTACCATATTTTTCAACATGGAAAAATCTCAAAATTATAAAATTTTAAGTCAAAACTTTTTATTACTTTGCTTCTTTTTTTTAATAATTTTATTGTTGTTTTACATATTTGACCCATGAAGAATTCAAACATACTTAAAAAATAAAAAAAACGAAATTAAAAAAAAAAATTAAAAAAAAAGTAAACAAAATTTAAATATTTCACTTCGAAAAATTTTGGTCAAAATTTTTTATTAGTTTGCTTCTTTTTCTTAATAATTTTATACAAACTATTAAAAACAAAATTAAAAAAAAATTAAAAAAAAAAATAAAAATAAAAAAAAATGAAAATATTTCACTTCGAAAAATTTTACCATATTTTTCAACATTGAATAAGTCTCAAAATTATAAAATTTGGTGAAAAATTTTTATTAGTTTGCTTCTTTTTCTTAATAATTTTATTATTTTTTTACATATTTGACTTATGAACAATTGAAACAAATTAAAAAATTAAAAAAAAAATTAAAAAAACTTAAAAAAAAATTAAAATATTTCACTTAGAAAACTTTTACCTTATTTTTCAACATGGAATAAATCTCAAAATTATAAAATTTTCCTAAATTTTTTTCTTATTTTCCTTCTTCTTTATTAATTTTATTATTTTTTTACAATTGAAAAAAATATTAAAAAAAAACCCAGAAAAAAAAATCGAAATTTTTCATATTTTCATTTCAAAATTATTAAATTAAAGCAATTTTTCTAGTCTATTTCTTATTATACTCAAACCTACAAAGAAAATCAGTTTTTAGATTAATTGACGACAATGCCCAAAATATTGGATTACCTGACATAAGTTCGCTCCACTGTCAAAAAAAAAAAAAAAAAAAAACACTTACCCTGTATTTGCATTTGATAAATAACCTTCTTTGTCATTTTTCATAGACTTGTATCAACTGAATTTGTCACCAGCTCTCGCACCCATTGCACGCAAGTAAAGTAAGTAGTGAACGCGAGCCAATATCCAGCAGCACTCATACGCCCTGTCACACCACACTTGCACCCGTTCGGCTGCATATCAACATCATCGTAAACTGCAGCTGGAACAATTGGGTGGCCACCAGCCACCAGTCTTTTGCTGCTTTCTATTTGAAAAACACAAAAGTGCGCTAGCTAATATTTGTACACTTGCATGTATGCATGTGTGTGTGTGTGTGTGTTTGCATTTGTATGGGCAAGTGACATTTTGTTGCTCATAAAGCAGGTCGTATATTATTTGTCATTGCCATGAAATATGTGCCTACATACACACACAAACACTCGTAGTAATACTTTCCTTTTGATTTGCTACGCACCTCCGAGTACTTCTAAGCGAGTCACTGTGTGCGAAGCGCTTGTAACAGCAATAGATGGAAAAAGGAAAATACTCCATCAAGAAATAAAAGAATAACGAAAAAAACACACAAAAGTACATTAATGGAAGACACATATTTTGTAATGTTCAGCGCGACGGTGATGACCAACAGCTAATTATGGCCCGCACGTTTGTTAGACACTTTGGGCCACACTCCTTCCTCTGGATCCATAGCTCTAGCTAAGGACAGCAGCGCCACTTTTGTGCTTTTTGTCTAAGCTAAAGCGTATCCTTTATGGAATATATCTCGTATTGTCCTTGTAGGTTGGTTTTAGACTCATCCATCTCTTGTTATTTAGTTTTTTGGCAACTCAAATGGCTGTTAGCCTACATACGAGTAGGTAGTAGCTGCTTTTGAGCTCAAGCCTGGCAAAAAGGGTAGAGGCGCAAGTAGCTCTAACAACTACTCGACTGTTAGGTGTTTCGTTGGTTCCGAACTGCCTCACTTCCTCACTTCCTTGCAGCAGCAGCATTTGAATGCACATATTTTTGCTGTTGTTATTGCTCTTTAGTGGCTATTTATAGTTACAGCACAAGCGGTCAGTGTGTTTTGCTGGCGCTCGTCTTTTTGTTTATTACACTTTTGCCATTTAGCCTGTACGAGGCGCCCAAGCGACTTTTGTTTTGAGATGCATGCGCCCATGTGTGCGTGTGCGTGTGTGCGCATGTAGCGACATTTGCTGAGCAGCGCTCGCCGAGACAATAGCACTGAGGCTTTGGCGTGCAGCAACCATGCACAATGCCCACAAAAACAATGTCATGGCATGTTTTACAACAGCAACAGGAAAAAGTTCGGTTTGAGTGGCGCTACAAGCATACTCGTGCATTGTGCCATACGGAGACGCGTAAGTGTGTATGCACTTTTATGGCGCTCGAAATGTGTGACCCCAAGAGGGGCTGTGGTGTCGCCAAAGACATGGCTCATGTAAAATGCAATAAATACGTCGGTCCACTTGATTTAAAGATGGGCTATCTATCGTTGTAGCTGGTCGTCGTAGCCGCGTCTCGACAGCGCCGCCGTTGATGTCGTGCCCGTTAGGGCGAATCGATGGACTTAAAGAAAAACAGGAAAAAACAAATTTTTAATAAAAATATAATATAAATAAAAATTTTGTTTTTAATCAAAATTTTTTTTTATCAGATGGGTTTAATAAAAAGTACAAAAAAAAATTTACCAAAAATTTCAAAAAAAAATTTATGAAAAAAAATGTTGAATCAAAAAAAAAATTTGGATTAAAAACAAAATTTTTATTTTTATTATATTTTAATTAAAAATTTGTTTTTCTTTAAGCTTACCGAGCGTTAGTTTACTTTATTTTTGTATTAAGTAAAAATAGTTTTTTTTTTTATTTAGTAAACATTATAATTTTTTATTTAGTAAAAATCTTTTTTTTTTTATTAAGTAAAAATCATTTTTTTACAGAGTAAAACTTGTTTTATTTAGTAAAAATAATTTGTTTTTATTTAGTAAAAATCTTCTTTTTTTATTAAGTAACAACACATTTTTTTTTTAGTAAAACTCCTTTGTTTGACTTAGTAAAAATAATTTTTTTATTTAGTAAAAATCATTTTTTTGTATTAAGTAAAAATAGGTTTTTTTTATTTAGTAAAAATTATTATTTTGTATTTAGTAAAAATAAATATTTTTTTTATTTAGTAAAAATCAGTTTCTTTATTTATAAAAACCCCGAAGGAGCACCAAAAAACTAAAGTTCACAGGCTCCTTCAATGAGACACGAAAATTGGAGCTTAGATTTTTTTACCATACCTTCTGCGATCTCAAAAGAAGCGCCTTCACAATTCAGAATTAACTTAAAACTAAGCTTAAACTGTACCCTTAATCCGCTGGCGCTAGACGCAGGGTTGGCACTTTCCAGGTCTAAAGCCACACTGATAAGGTCCAATCAGTTGGTTGACGGTGGGCTTCAGCCTTTCACACAATACGCTCGCTAGAACCTTATAGGCGATATTTAGAAGACTAATCCCGCGGTAATTGGCACAGATTGCAGGATCGCGCTTCTTATGGATTGGGCAGAGCACAATTAAATTCCAATCGGCAGGCATGCTTTTATCCGAAACATAGAAGCTGATGCATGCACCTTACGAGCTTCTCGCCGCCATGTTTGAATAGCTCAGCCGGCAGTCCGTCGGCGCCCGCGGCTTCGTTGTCCTTTAGCCGCGTTACTGCTATTCTCATCTTGTCACGGTCGGGTAGCGGAACGTCAATTCCGTCTTCGATGATTGGGGTATCGCGATCTTCACATTCTCTGTGACAGGTGCAGCTATCACTGTTTAACAGGTTCAAGAAGTGTTCTCTCCATAATTTGAAATTGCTCTGTACGTCAGTCACCAGTTCGCCGTCTTTGTTCTTACAGAAAAACGCCCCGGTCTTAAAACCTTCTGTAAGCCGCCGCACTTTCTGGTAGAATTTTCGGGCCTTGTTCCTGTTGGCCAGCATCTCAAGCTCCTCGCACTCACGTATTTCGGCCTCTCGTTTCTTCTTTCGGATAATACGTCTCTCTTCCTTTTTTAGCTCTCTGTAGCGATCCCATATGGCTCGCGTTGCGCCCGATCGCAGCGTGGTTCAGGAGGCAGCATCCTTTATTTCTGCGTAATTACTTAGCGTACGATTTTTTGTGCTTAAAAATAGTTTTCGTGCTTAAGAATTGTTTGTGTTTTTTTTTGTTCTCTTATTTCGAGATGCCCGAGATGGCTTTAAAATGGCTTATGTCCTTTTCGTACTGTTTGCTTTTCGATCCACTCTAATATACATACACACATAAACAAACATAGAAATGCAGTATCCGCTTAACTATGTAAATACTTTTTTTTTTCACCCCTTTATGCATTTTTGCCTTGTAGTATACCTAGTATATCCATATGGCCCGCTCTATTTAGTTCAGCAGCGTCAGTGATAAACTGCTTTCCTCAGTCCGCCTTTTATTGGAAAAATATTTTGCACACAAAGCAAGCGTGAGAGCAGCGGGAGAGTGAGCTAGCGGGATTGATAGTGCGCACGATTGTGTGACGTCTGCTTATGCGAGTAGGTTATGTGTGATGGTGTGCGTAAGTTTTAGTAACAGCACCAGCAAGTACCGCTTGACGTTTGGCCTGTGGCCTCGCTCTTGAACGTTAACTTGTTTGTTTCTCATACCGGCTGTGGTATGCCCGAGTAGTCGTATGTATGCACATACAGATGCGTTGTTTCCGATGGATTCGCCACGCCAATATTCTTAGTTGCAATAAAATGGCAAAACACTTTGCATTTACTGCTTATAACAGGCGAGTGGCGGTGACGAAACCCAGCAAAGTTAAGCGCTCCCATGGAAGGCATCAATTTTGTTTTTCTTGAGGTGCCAGTGTTGAGAAAGTCCGATTGGACTGATAGTAGTTCTTATCTATATTTAGATCACTTGCGATAGCATATGCAGTCCCTGATTCCCTACGATGTTGTGAAGCTCATTCGAGGGCAAATGCTTTGACGATGCAATGAAATGAGCCAATGGATGACCTTTTAGTTAGACCTGCGCGAGTCCATTCCAAGGGATTTAGACATTGCACTAAAATTTTCAGAAAACTGGGTTTTTGTAGGCTCAAGTACCATAAGAAGTAAACTGAATCGATTTTGAAAAAATATAAAAAAATTCAGATTTATTCAAGGATGAAAATTTTGCTCAGAGTATTTTCAAGTGAAATGTCTTCGGTACTTTTCAACAGTTTTATATCGATAAGATAAAATATACTATGTACTTGAAAAATGTTCGTCAGTAGTGACATGGATCCCAATATGCGAATACTTTTCGTCAGGAGGTGCTTTGTTTTGTTTTGATATCGTTTACCGACCCACTTCTTTTGCCTACTTTGCCTAGCTTGAGAAAGATGCGCTGACAACCCCAGCGTGACCCGATTAAGTGAAAAAAAAACAAAATTTTTTTCTCAGTAGCAAAATTGTATGAATTGTGCTATGAACTGCAGCCTCGCTCATCCAAAAAATATGGTTTCTTGCTACCATTTCCTATTTTGAAAAAATGAAAAAATGGAAACTAACAGTTTGATGCAGTTTTGTAAAATGGCAGCAATCAGCGGTTTTTTCGCACGAAAATGTTCCACAGTCGGTTCTTCGTAATCGGAACGATGCGGATTTATATCCGGCCAAGGACTTTCGCATGAGCATCATTTCCCGTATACTCGTATGTATGGATAATCAGATTATCGTATTTTGTTTGGGCTGCAATTGAGAATATGTGATTGCGTTAGTGACCATTAATAAGAGACCAAACGGTTACTACACTTCACCAAGAAAACAGCGAAGTGTGCTTTGCTTCAACGTTCAAACCTGAGAAAAAGTATTGTTAGAAGGTCCCACGAATACTAACGACCGAGCGCACGCAAAAACGAAGAAGACAACCGGCTTCAGTTGCAGAATTTATTCAAGTGATCGCTTAGTTCTAACATTTATTATGTCAACGACTAGATATAGAAAGGTAAAACGGAGGAATCGCAAAGAGAGAGAATTAAAGATGTGTTTGGGTGCAGAGTTGCCAAATCGTCACTATTCAACAAGTATATTAAAGCGCTCCATTGCCTCGCCATTTGCGAAAATCATACATCTTCCGAGAGGGTGATGAATTTGGCCCCACCTTGCAATGCCAGCGACAGTTTATTGACATTCTGAGATAGGTGTCTTCACGGTCACGGTCTTCACGGTTCCAAGATGGCTCTGTTTCCTTAAAATTCTCGAATACAGCTATTGTTTTTCAAGCAGAAGTCTTTGCGATCCTGCAGACATGCAAAGTGCTTAGGGAACGTGGGAGCGAGGGAGATATTATCATTCTTTCCGATTATCAAGCCGCGATCAAGGCTCTGGCGACGCCATGGTTCATAACGAAATTAGTAAACTCCTGTAAGGAGGAGATCAAATCTCTTGGGTGGAGAGGTAACATTTCTCTGATCTGGGTTCCAGGACATAGGAACATAGCGTGAAATTAAATATATCATCAACTTGACAGGAAGGTGACTGAACTGGTTTCAGAGAACTCTTCCGGTTATCGGCATCCCCCTAACTATTGGTAAAGGGGAGTCCCACAACTTATTTCTGAGGAAAGCGCAGTTCCATTTCTTCGTGTGCTATCTCGAAACTCCTGTGGTCCCGGATCTCAGTACAAAAGGCGCAGGACCCTGACATTCCTGAGGACTCCATGTCATTTAATTTCCAAATTCGTAGCTGTGTTTACCGGCCGATCGGCATACACGCAGAAAAGCTAGGTTTACCATTAAACTCCCATTGCAGAAGCTGTGGGGACCTTTCAGAGAAGGAACCTGTTGAGCACTTTCTCTGTAAATGTCCGAGTTTGACAGCTAGGCGACTAAGGTCGCTGGATGCTCCTTTCTTCGGTAGCCTGGGACAGTGCGCCAACCTAAATCCCATTAATCCTTTCCATTATATCAACAGCTCTGGCTGGCTGCAGATATCTGCCTGTTCGAGATCTTGCTTTGGTGTTACTTGGGTACAGCCAGTCTGGTACTTCATTCATTTCACCTGCCTGCCTGAGATAGATCGGTCTCAATGGTGTACTTTAGTTCGAGCATTGTGGGTGACCGACAATTTAGTATTATCGTTTTTAATCTTTAAAAGGGTCACATAAATTCTTTAATCAGGCAGGGTGTCCTTTTTAACAAAACAAAGAACAAGAACAAAATTTAATTATTGCTTTTATTTATCGATATTTCTTACTCAATTAGAAGTTATCTCAAGGAAGTGTTTTTTATGTTTAAACCGGCTTTGAGCTAAAAACACAGGCGATTGCTTTAAAGAGCCAAACAAATTTATTATATTATTTTTTTGAACTGAAACTTCTTAGGCGTCGATGGACGAGCGAGAATGGAGAGTAAAATTTCATGGCCATGCAACGTTTTGGGCATTTTCGTTCCGCGAGAGAGAAAAAAATATAACGTAGAGGAAAAGGAGAGAGAGAGCTATACCTTAGATATACTTTAGGCTATTTTGCTTAAGTTTTTCCTTGTGGTTGCTAATTTCTAGTAAGAAATAACACTGCCTACTTTTTGGCGCTTGTTTGTTGGTGCAAACTTGTAGGAAATATATTTTTGGTGCCTACTTTTTGACGTTATATTTCCTTGGTACCTACTGTTTGGGGTGTTTTTTGGTCCCAGTTTTTATTTTATTTATTTAATATATGGAAAATAACAATAAATTATTATTTTACAAAAAAAAAGGAGCACTAGCTCCCAGCTTTTTTGGTGTTTTGTTTTGTGCTTACTTTTTGGCGCTTATTTCCGTTTCCTGGCTAGTGCTTGTGCGTACTATAAAGTGCTATCCATTCCGGCGTTGGATTTATTGGTATTGCCTTGCGATAATTTGTGCCGTTACTGCGGTCCCGGAATCGCTGCGTTTGTGCGGGTGATAAACGCTCGGAGTAGTGCGCGTTGTTGCCACGGTTTGCGTCCGGCGTTTACCTACACCGGTCAACCCTTCTCCGATTTTTGTAAATTTTGTCTATTTGCTTTCTCTGCAAACGTTGTGAATTTATTTAGATATATATTCTTTCTCTCTCTCTCTCTCTTTCATTCTTTCTCGGGTCTCTCCCTCTTTCTTTGTCTGCCTTGAAAGCTTCACTTCTGTTATGTATACAGTAGATTCTGTTTTTATGCGGTATATACGTTCCGCAAGAAGCAGCATAAAAAAAGCTACCAGTTCTATAGTAAAACTGTAGATACGTTTCAAAAGTGCTAAGAACCGCATAAATCTGAAATAGTTAAATAAAATCGCATAAACAAAGAATTGTATTTTTGAAAATTATATCTTTATTTAAGGGGGAAGTCTACTGTGACAAGGGAAAAAACAGGCTTATTTTCCGGATTTTATTTCTAACAAAATATTGCTCGTACATAAAATCTATTTAAACTCTTATCTTTATTATATATTTAAGTTTTTGAAAAAAAAATTTTAAGTCAAAATATTCAAAATGGCCGCTGTGGCACTTCTGCAAGCGCAGGTCCGCTTTTCTTAGGTGCCTAAACGGTGTACATGAAATCTTACGTTTCGGTGATCTAAAACAAAAAAACAAAATATTGTTATCATATACATAGTATTGACTCTCGTCTGACGTAGGATTATGTCGATAAAAAATTTTGGCGTTGAAAAACAAATTCTTGAAATTTTTTTCTTTTTTTTGCCTAAAATTGATGTTACTATTGTTTATAACAATTTAACAAATAACGATATCAAAAAAATCCTATGTCAGACGAGAGACACTATTACAGAGAATATATAATTAAATTTTTAAGCTGATTCATTTATCAGAACTCGAGATATCATTTACACCGTATACAAAAACTTAGTTTCGAGAAAAATGCGTTTAAAGTTTCAGTATAGCAGGTACGCGCTTTGGAGCGCTTCGGGAAAAGGCCGAAATTTCAACGAAGAAAAATTTAGCCAGCTGTAAAACATATTGTACCTTATTTAAGAGGGTTCAAAGTATTTTTTAAGCTAATAAAAAAAAAATCGATTTTTTGAAAAATTCACAGTAGACTTCCCCCTTAAGAAACGTCAGAGTCGAAAAATAAATTTACATCGTCAGAAATACATAGAATCAGTCAATACCCGCCTTCGTTTAGGTTTTGGCGTAAAATCACATCCTTCACTTGAGGAAATGTATACGCCTGATCTGAATGGTGATGCAGCCGGTTCCATACTTGTAGGGTCAGCATTTTTGAAGTAATCTGTGATGAGTTTTTGCTTAACTGGTTTAGAATCTTGTTCATATGTACAATTCCCGATAGGTCGACATGCATTTTTTAATTTTTTTAAAAACCGCACTATTTCAAAATCGCATAAAAAAAAACCGCATAAAAACAGAATCTACTGTACTACGCTACACGCATTTTTTTATATTTATTTTTTTTATTTTTTTTTTTTTTGTTTTTGTTATTTTTTTGTTTTTTTATTATTTTTTTTTATTATTTGTTTTTTATTAATTTTTTTATTTACAAAATTTTTTTTAATATTGTATATTATTATTTTTTTATTATTTTTTTATTTATTTTTTATTATTTTTTTATTATTTTTTTTATTATTTTTTTTGTTATTTAAAAAAAAAATTTCTTTTTAATATTTTTTATTATTATTATTTTTATTATTAGTTTTGTTTTTATTATTCGTTTTTCTATTATTATTTGTTTTTTTATTATTTTCTTTAATTTATTTTTTTTTTATTTAAAAAATTTTTTTTTTCAAACTAAATATTTAGAGGCCGTTAAAAGTTCTATATGGGCTCGTAGCTAAAAATTACAGCCTTAATATTTATTCACAGTACTTTAGATCGCCTATCCACTAGGTTGTGAGTGACGTTTATGTCATTGTTTTCTTGTTAAATGCCAAAGGAGTGTCAACGCGTACAATCCAACTTCGTGCGTCTCCTTTCTCCCCCGTTAAATTATTCTTGCGCCACTCGCGTGCTGCCTTCGTCCTAATCCTCGCTCGTGTCCTATTGTTGGTATTGTTGCCACCATTGCCACTTGCCGTTGGTGCTGTCTTCGTTGCTGTCAACTGTCTACTGACTATTGTCATGCCATAACGTATTGTCGATTTGTATATTTCCGTGTGCGTGTCATGCATATTCAACTAAATATTTGATGGCATTTGTATGGGTGTGCGTGTATGTATATGTATGACATGTGTAGAAGCACGTTGGTGTGCATGTGGGAGCATAAGGTTGCTTATATGTACACACACAGGCGCACACACACGCGTATATTCATGTGGCTGCATGCGTCCTTCACTGTTTATTGCGCTTTTTGCGTCATTCGACCGCAGCCAGTAAACAGTTGGTCGGTCGCCGGTAGCGACTTGATTTGGTTAGAGCGCGTGAATGCCGTTTTTTGTACATTGGAACAGTGGAGAGTTAGAGCATAGACTACATGTTGGACGATAACAAAAACAAAATAAGAAATTTTGCTGTGAAGCAACAGTAAAAAAGAAAGTTGCCGACAGGCCAAACGTCCACAAATGTTCGCGAGGACAACATGAAGTAATAAATTTCCGGTTAGTGTACGCTTTCAAGTGGTTATCTTTCTTTGTGCGGCTCATGCTTTTGCTTGCGGTCGCTGCTATTGTTGCGCAGTTCGACGTTCAATGCGTGTATACTCACACACACACACACACACACATAGGTGACTGGGTGTGCAACTTTTTATCAACAGTTTGGACAGCAGTGAACAGTTAGAAAGGTTTAAAAAGTGTTTTTTTTTTCCTGTTTTTGAGCTTGTCGCTTTGCATATTGCCAATGTCAATTCAATTTACTCGAAGTGGGCGGAAAACAAGACATTTTTGTACTTAAAGTGATTACAAGTAGCTATATGCGTGTATTTGTAAAGGGTGCAGTGGGTGTGGCAGCGGCCAATGTAAATTTGTCATGTTGGACAAGTTAGTTGTCAACTTGTGGGAGTGTGTGGAGTTGGGGCACCCTTGGTGGCTGAGTTGGTTATATACAGGGTCTTTCGTATGCAAGTTTCAATTTTAAATTAAAATAATTAAACAAACATTTTGAGTGGGAATTTCTTGTATGTGGAGAGTCCATAATTTGTGAATGGCAAATGATATCTTGATGAGATTTAAGGCATAATTGATGCTTTCCTCTAGGTGCGTGACTACAATTCGGAATTCAGAGAGAACGTAGGTTCGAATCTCGGTGAGACACCAAAATGAAGAAAACGTATTTTCTAATAGCGGTCGCCCCTCGCCAGGCCAAGGCAAACCTCGGAGAGTATTTCTGCCATGAAAAAGGCCAAACACCCAGAAAGGGTATACGCGTCAATTATATTTATATATATTGTTGCAGAATTTATACCTTCCGAGAATTTCATTTGCGATCGGGTCGTTCTCTGGATGTACACCATAGTGGTTCTGCCAGTTTACGCGTACGGACGCCTGGTTTGGTGGGAAGCTCTTCAGAAGGGCTATAATGACACTAAACTGGGGAGGAGGTGCAAAGTACTGTTTGTTTTGGCATCACTGAAGCAAGTAAAACTTGTCCCAGTGCAGCCCTTAATGTCGGTAGGCAATCTTTCAAGAGAGATGGAATCATTTTGAACTTCGTACAGATCTCTCTATTCGCAAACTGGAGTTTGAGGGTCGTACCAGATCAATCTTTCTAAGTAGGCAGGATTGGAACGAGGGGAAAATCTGCACCGCAGCTGGCACCTCTGTTGTTGTTATTGTAGCAGCATAGACATTGCCTATACATATGGGGAATGCTGCTGGAGTGATAGTCCTTGGCCGGGTCGTTTCCGTAACGTAAAACCGACTGTCGTGGCATCTCTGTCTTTATTGACGGGTTTTCTCCAAATCAGCGAACTTTTCTATTTCCTTAAAACTGCCGAATACTGCTAATGGTTTTCAGGCAGAAGTCTTTGCATTCCTGCAAGAATAGAAAATGCTTAGCGAACTTCAGAGCAGAGAGAGATATACACATTTTTTCCTATCGCAGTTTATCAAGGCTATGGTGACGTGATGCTGCAGTTCCAAATTACCTATGAGGAGGATATCAAATTTCCTGGGTGTGCAAGAAACATTTCTTTGATCTGGGTTCCAGGACATAGGAACGTAGAGGGCAATAAAATTGCTGACGAGCTTACCAGCAAAGGGACTGAAGAAACCTCCTATCTGGCTATCGGCATCCGCTGACTGTTGTTAAAGGGAAAGCCTGTGCTCGCAGTACAATAGACCCAGGATTTCGAAACTCCTGAGGACTACACGCCATTCAATTTCCAAAGCTGCATTTATCGGCCACTGGACGATCGGCACTCACGCAGAGAAGCTATGCTTACCATTTAAACCCCATTGCAGAAGCTGTGGAGACCTTTCAGGGAAGGAGACTGTTGAGCAGTTTCTCTGTAAATGTCCGGGTTTGGCAGCCAGACGATTAAGGTCACTGGGTGCTTCTTTTTTCGACAGTCTGGGACAGTGCGCCAAACTAAATTCCATCAATCTTCTCCATTACATCAGCAGCTCTGGCTGGCTATAGATATCTGCCTGTTGGAGGTCTCACAATGGCATCAAAATGGCGCTTTGGTGCTACTTTGTGAAGTGCCAGAGTGGTAATTCAACCATTTCACGTGCCTGCACCTACCTATTGCTTGTCTCGTGAAGCTGTGTCGCATGTTCCGCCAACGTGCTAGTGACATCAAATCTGTGCTTGTGTCCAAATCATCAACAATAGACCAAAACAGTGTTGCCTCGATATCGCGATTCTTCTGTGGTAAACGCATTTCGCCGCTGTTATTCAATGTTTTTACGAGCAATTTTTTCTATTGATCGGCCCGCACGAAAGTGCATCAGTATTTGTATGCCTTGCGTAAGTACAAAACCCTAGGACAGAGGCATGCCTTTTTTTCGATTCCTTTCGGAAGAGCGTCAAGTATGCTTCTAAACCTAGATAGACCGGACTTACGTACTCTCACTGCATACTGTACGGGGCATTATAGACTTCTTTGTCATGTCTGGAAATTAGTATTGGTGGAAACGAGCGTCTGCCGTTGTTGCCTGTTGGGCAATGAAACACCAGCTTGCATCCTTTGCGAAAGTGCAGCTCTCACAAGATGGGGTGATGGGGGAGATGGGGTGACTCTAAATTAGTAGTGATGTGGAAGAAAAACCCATACAAGAGCAAATTCAAGATCAAGTTCAGTAAGAGCCTTCAATTATAGGATTGCAGTCAAGCGGAATAGATCACATTAGCGAAGGCAGTGCATTAAAGGCCCAATAAAATTCACTAAGTAAAGAAGCAACCGATTCAAATGTTTCCTTTAAATTTTTAATTCCGATGTATGTTAGGCGGTGAGAAAAACTGCAGGTAAAATGTGTACCTAGTTTCCCAGATCTACAATTTTCGTAGTTGATTTTAATTATTTTTATACTTAATCGAATTCATTTTAGCAAATTGTGGACTTTGACTGTTGTCAACACAAACCGAATTTCAATACTAAAAAAATGCGAAACTTGAAACACCCTGTTAATAAGTGTACATGCATGTCGGACGAGTAATAATATGAAATTTCAAGAATCTAAATGTGTTGAAAGTTGTCTATCTACATAACTAACACACACATATCCATATATATATTAATAAAATAAATAAAAATTCTGAAGGGAGACTATTTTTTAAAGATAGTGTTGAAATTTCTGTTTTTAAGTGAGTGAAAAAAAATTTCCATATTTAAGTATTTATGGGTGAAAGCGACGATAGCGAAGCAAATTGAAAATCAGGTGTGACACAGAAATATATTCCAAAAAAAAGGTGTGGAAGTGGGCTTATTACGCGCTCTGCACGGGAGTTTCATTTTATTTACTTTATTTTATGTTTTAAATTGTAACAAAAATGTGTATAATTTCATTATTCTTACATTTCTCTTATACAGAAAACTATTATTAGGTGGTAGCTACAAAATTATGGACATACCATGGATTTAAAACAATTCACAAAGCGGGAGTAGTGGTCCAAAATTGTCTATAGCAGAGTTGTTGTTAGAGACAACCTAAGAATCATAGGCATCTTGTCAAGTTAGTGAAGAAAAGGAAAAGAATTTTCATACGTTTCAAAAGAGCGAGGAGTAGGTTTTGTATCACTCAATTGATTTGTTGATTTTGTGAGCTTCATACGATTACCACCGGATGCACCTTCTGCTCTTACTGCATCATCAAAAACTTATAAAATGTCTGTGATTCGACGTGTTATCGCTGAGCAGTTCGATGCTTGGCCATTCTGAGTCTACATACCATATTTTGTGTAAATGGTTTAGTTAGAAAAGTTACTGAAAATTTACTCAAGGAACACGAACATTTGGTCAATGTGGCTATCTCGTCGCAGGCCATTGAACAGTCTTGTGCGCGACTATCATTTATTGGGTGCCGGAATCGAAATCGCTTATACATGAAATATCGGATGATAAATGATCGAGGCAGGTAATAAAGAACCTCCGAGTGCATTTTTGCCATGAAACGTTAACGTTCATTAAAATCATCTGACGTTCAGAGGTGGCATAAAATTGTAGGTTACTCCATTTATAGAAGAAAAAAATCAAGGCCCATATCACAAGTTGGAGGATAAATTCGACTAAATGGCTATCAAGAGATGCTGCTACATGTACACCTGCCTTCACCCACATATTGCAAAATTTTGACTATTTTTTTCATAAATTTTTTTTTTCATAAAAATATTTTTTTTTAATAGTTTTTTCATAAAAATTATTTTATTTCATAACTCTTTTTTTATTTTGTTTTTTTAATTTTTTTTTTTAATTTTTTTTTTTAATTTTTTTTCTTATTTTTCGTAAGAACTATGTTTCTCATAAAAATTTTTTTTTTATAAAATTAATGAAAAAAAATATTATAAACATCTTGCTAAGTTTTGACATTTATATACCTATTTGTTATCTCAGTTTTTTTTGTTTATCAAAATAATTTTTTTCACAAAAATATTTTTTTATAAAATTCGTTTTTTTCTTCAAAATAATATTTTCATAAAATTAAAAATATTTTTTAATATTATTATTTACATAGGTTTATTTTTTATAAAAATAATTTCACCACAAAAATGATTTTTGCATAAAATTAATTAAAAAAACAATGTTATAAACATCTTCCAAAGTTTTGACATTTTTTCATTTGTTATTTAAGTATTGGTTTTTTTGTTTTTTATAAAAATTTTATACAAATTATTTTCTTCATAAAAATAGTTTTTTTATGAAAATTGTTTGTTTCATAAATTTTTTTAATATAATTAATTTTTTTTATTTTTCATAAAAATTATTTTTTTTATTCTATAAAAAAGTGTTTGTCATAACAATACTTTTTTTGTCATAAAAATAATATAAACATGTTGCAAAGTTTTGACATTTATTCGTTTGTTATTAAAGTTTTTTTTTAATATATTAAAATAATTTCATTCACAAAAATATTTTTTTTAATAAATTAATTTTTTTCTTAAAAATAATATATTCATAAAATTGATAATATTTTTCAATATTACTATTTTATAGGTTTATTTTTTATAAGAATAATATTTCTCATAAAAATAATTTTTTCATATAATTAATTAAAAAAAGAGGTTGTCTGTAAAGTCGGTTTACTGACGATAATTTAACGTGATAACGTCATAAGAAAATACTGATTGAATGGTTGCATTTTCAAAAGAAAATTTTAATTTTATTTGTTTGATAGATATTTTGTATGGATATAGAGAATGAGTTAACATTAACATAACATAATATAACATAACATAACATAACACAACACAACACAACACAACACAACATAACATAACATAACATAACATAACATAACATAACATAACATAACATAACAAAACATAACATAACATAACATAACATAACATAACATAACAAAACATAACATAACATAACATAACATAACATAACATAACATAACATAACATAACATAACATAACATAACATAACATAACATAACATAACATTACATAACATAACAAATTACCCCGTATTAAAGCACTTATCAACAGCTTTCATTTGATACCCATATTGTACATACACAACCAAAGGTTAGCCGGGTCCACGTTTTGACCTATACCTCGAGACCCCAGTCACGGAGCGGCATGAAAAATACTCTGTACTAAAGCATTCACCAACAGCTTTCATTTGATACCCATATTGTACATACACGTCCGAAGGTTACCCGGGTCCACGTTTTGACCTATATCTTGAGACCCTATCTACCAATAGGTATTCAAACTATACGGAAATCATCTTCAATACCTACTTAACAATGTGTGTAAGTTTGGTTTAATTAGGTTCAAAGACACGGCGGGTCCACGTTTTGGCATATATTTCGAGACCCTAGTCATCAATAGGTATGAAAACTACCCCGTATTAAAGCACTTATCAACAGCTTTCATTTGATACCCATATTGTACATACACAACCAAAGGTTACCCGGGTCCACGTTTTGACCTATATCTCGAGACCCCAGTCAAGGAGCGGCATGAAAAATACTCTGTACTAAAGCATTCACCAACAGCTTCAATTTGATATCCATATTGTACAAACACATTCTAGGGTCCACGTTTTGGTCTCTATCTCGAGACCCTAGTCACGGAGCAGCATGAAAAATACTCTGGACTAAAGCATTCACCAACAGCTTCCATTTGATACCCATATTGTACATACACATCCGAAGGTTACCCGGGTCCACGTTTTGACCTATATCTCGAGCCCTATTTCCAAAATAAAATATAATCCATGTTACTCGTGGATGATGTAGCTTTCGAATGGTGAAAGAATTTTTAAAATCGGTCCAGTAGTTTTGAGCCTATTCATTACAAACAAACAAAGTTTTCCTCTTTATAATATTAGTATAGACAACATATCTTATAAGGTATATGGTAAATATTAAAATACATTTTTTCCTTCATATATAATAAAAAAATTAATAATTATAACATTAAAACAACAGGTATTATTAACAAACTTGGTTTTATGTTAAATTCTTCAAGTGAATCAAATTAATAATAATCAATAAGAAGGCATATGCAAATACAAATACGTGAATTTATATATGTACATTTGCGCATATACATACATACATATATACGCTCACTTAAGTAGGAGAGAGCAGGATGTCGAACGTTGCCGTTCGTTTGCTTTGTTTGCTTTGTCGTTCGTTCCGCCCTTTCGCTTGCAGTTCATTCAATGCAATGAGCAAGGTAACGGCAATGAGCAAGGTAACACTAATATGAGAAAGGTAACACTAATGAGCAAGGTAACTACATATGAGCAAGGTAACGACACATTTTTTCGTGCGTGCAGCCTGTTAAATCGAATTATAAGACGTTATCACGTCAAAAATTAAACAAAGTTTTGACATTTATTCATTTGTTAATAGGACTATGAATAAGTTCGTGCGGTTTTACCACAGATGGCGTAACTTGATTATTATTCCATCGATCCACATTTCCAAACATTCATTGGAGAGCTACTGTCGTAAGGCACAAACGTCAGTATAAGTTTTTTATTTGAAGCGTAAACAACAATATTTTTACCACACTTGAAAATGTCGAATTTCGTGCCAAATAATGTGTTTTTGCGGGGAATTCTTCTTCATTATTTTAATATGAAGAAAAAAGCAGCCGAAAGTCATCGTATCTTGGTGGAAGTTTATGGTGAGCATGCTCTATCTGAGCGAACGTGCCAGAAGTGGTTTGCACGCTTTAAAAGTGGTGATTTTGGCTTGGAAGACGAAGAACGCGAGGGTGCGCCGCCAAAGTTCATGGATACCGAATTGGAGGAATTGCTCGATCAAGATCCGGCTCAAACGCAAGAAGAGGTTGCAAAAACTTTGGGAGTTGATCAATCAACCATTTCCAAACGTTTAAAAGCCATGGGAATGATCCGAAAGGTAGGCCATTGGGTGCCGTATGAATTGAAGCCAAGAGACGTTGAACGCCGTTTTATGGCATGCGAACAACTGCTTCAACGGCACAAAAGAAAGGGTTTTTTGCATCGAATTGTGACTGGCGATGAAAAGTGGGTCCATTACGACAATCCAAAACGTCGGGCAACGTATGGATACCCTGGCCATGCTTCAACATCGACGTCGGCGCAGAATATTCATGGCCTGAAGGTTATGCTGTGTATCTGGTGGGACCAGCTGGGTGTTGTGTATTATGAGCTACTGAAACCGAATGAAACGATTACGGGGGATGTCTACCGACGACAATTGATGCGTTTGAGCCGAGCACTGCGAGAAAAACGGCCGCAATACGCCGATAGACACGACAAAGTTATTTTGCAACATGACAATGCTCGGCCACATGTTGCACAAGTGGTCAAAACATACTTAGAAACGCTCAAATGGGATGTCCTACCCCACCCGCCGTATAGTCCAGACCTTGCGCCATCCGATTACTATCTCTTCCGATCGATGCAACATGGCCTGGCTGACCAGCACTTCCGTAATTACGATGAAGTCAAAAAATGGATCGATTCGTGGATTGCGGCAAAACCGACCGAATTTTTCACAAAGGGAATCCGTGAATTGCCAGAAAGATGGGAAAAAGTAGTAGTAAGCGATGGACAATATTTTGAATATTAAATTTGTAACCATTTTACGTCAATAAAGTTTCAAATTTCGAAAAAAAACCGCACGAACTTATTCATAGTCCTATTATTAAAGTTTTTTTTTGTTTTTTTTTATACAAATTATCTTCTTCATAAAAAAAAAAGGTTTTTTATGAAAATAATTTGTTTCATAAATATTTATTTTTTATATTTCATACAAATTGTTTTTTCGTAAAAATAATATTTGTCATAACAATATTTTTTCATAAAAATAATATAAACATATTGGCCAGTTTTGACATTTATTCATTTGTTATTTCATTGTTTTTTATATATTAAAAATAACTTTTTTCTAAAGATAATGTTTTTGATAAAAATATTTTTTTATAAAATAAATTTTGTTTCTTCAAAATAATGTTTTCATAAAATTAAAGATATTTTTTAATAACATTATATTTATAAGTATATTTTTTATAAAAATAATTTTTTATAATAATAATTTCTCCATAAAAATAATGTTTTTCCAAAAAAGTTATTTTATAGTTATTATTATATTTTGGGCAAATTTTAAGTAGCTTAAGAATCGCGTTGATTCTTAAAACTTCTTTCGCTTGTGCATTTTTTCAATATAAAAGAAATTAGGAAAATTCTCGAAGATTGTATAATACAATAATTTGAAACCATATTAAGGATGCATTTTTAATAAAACAAATTAATAATAAAAATAAGTCTCATAAAATGATTAACTACTCATAATGGAGCGCTATAGAATTGCGTTAAAAATTTGAACTCTTCTGTATGCGGCAACAGTTTGTCAATTATCTTTCCTTTGTATGCCTTTTCTTTCAATCTCGAAGCAGACTTAAATCTGTAAATCAGGCAGAATTGCTTCAGATTGGCTTCATGCTGCCCCTTGACTAAGTGGGATCGTCCTGCCATTTGTATTAGTAGTTTCTCATTGCCAAAGACTCGGGCTTGCGGGATATGCTATCTACATCCATTGGGTTCTCGAAAAGACTTTCAAAGATATGGATGATATTTTGTACTCAGATAATATTTTAACTTTCTCAGTTTATTCAGGGGGGTTTTCACTGATACCAGACGTATTTGGTTGTTACCTTTTCAGCGTATTTAAAAAGTAAATAAAATATAATAAATAAAATAAAGAATTTTTTTAATAGCTTCTCATTATGGAGATAAAAATCCTGGTATTTGAGTCTGCTTCAATCTGGAAATATTGGATTAGAGGTGCATAACATACCTTTTACTTAAGGGGTTATACGCAGTTATGACTTTCAAAAAAATCGATTTTTTTATTGCATTTTTGTAATGTACATATATTCAAAAGTATACGCACGAAATTTGAAGTAGATCTAAGCAATACTTTCGGAGTTATACCTAAATATGTAGAGATGCCTCGGCACGTTTTAAGGTAGGTATTGAAACTTTAAACGTGTTTTTTTCAAAACGGAATTTTTCAAGTCGGTGTACACGATATCTCGAAAACGGCTTGTTTGATCGGTCAATCGTTTTAACTCAATCTTTAAAGATACATTTTCTAGTAATTAATCGTTCCTTTTGTAAATCTGATACTTATTTTCCATTTTATAATCAATTTACGGCCAAATTTTAACGTAAAAATCGAAATCATTTCTTTTAAAAGCTGCCATTTTGTGAAAATTCACTATTTTGATTAGCCGAACGATTAATTACTAGATAATCTAATATATTAACAAAATTTGTTTGGTTTTTTGATTTCAGATAATCCAATCCTGAGTTACGATGTACACCGTAAATCGTCTTTTTTTAAAGGAGGTTCCAGAAATCGTCTGCAGCGCGCTCTATAATCAACATTTTCATAAATAAAAAATTTTCTTACGTTCTTGAAGGATGCTTTTATAACCGCCAAAAATTTTCAAATTAAAATATTCTGAAGTTTCTTCAGGATAAATCCTTGACAACCCGTCTTTTATTTGCTTCATAACTGCGTATAACCCCTTAAATAATAAAAACCGAGCAACGATCGTTCGCCCAGATATTTTGTGCTTCTTACTTGTATACGTGAGAATGGTGAAATGGTTGAAGTGCCTGTCTAGCAATCCTCAAGTATCACTAAAGCTCCGTTTTGACGGGACGTAAGGGTTATATCTTACTGATTCTTTTTTTGTTTTATTTAAGTTTAATTATTTCCGTAAATATTGGATTTCTCAAAATTATTGAAAAACATTGCAGAAGCAGTTGTGTCGAATAAGTTCTGCAAGCTACAACCGAAAAACTAGCTCAGATCTCTTAATCTCCTTATCGAGTCGTTTCCACTTAGGTGGTTAAATACGCTAAGAAAGCTTCTGGATGTGCAGGAAACTAAGCACTTCAAGCAAATCATTAAATCACAAATAAGTTATGTTGCACTAAGTTTGATTTAGTCTAAAACAGTTTGTAACGCCAAACATCAAAATCTATATCTTATTCTTAATGTCACGGCGTTTTAGTCACATTTTGTTAAGTCACTGCATATTCCCCATGGCGTATGAGTAACATTTTGATTTCCTTCTATTTTGCAGAGTCGAATGCCAACTGCGAATCAAGCGACAACAATGTTGCTAGCGCAAAAACAACAAAACCAACTACCACAGCTACAACAACAACTACAAGAACAAAAACAAGAACAACATAAACATAAACAGCAGCCGCAACAACGACCCACAACACTTCCACATCGATGCAGCAGCAACAGCAACAACAACAACAGCTGCTGCAACAACAACACCAACACCAGCAGCAGCTGCAATTGCAGGCGACGCAAAAGCAATCACAGGCGCAGCAGTTAACCAACAACATAATATTGCTGCGCGGCGCACGCAACGAAAACGGCCAGATTGTCATCCAGAACAAGCATGGCATAATAAGCATCTTTAATGAACAACAACAACAGCAGCAGCAGCAGCAACAGAAAATCGATAAGACAAGCGTTGCTGCGACACTGACACAGTTGCCCACAGCCACAACTGTTGCACGCAAATCAATACAAACAACAACAACTACACCAACAAAAACACTAATCGGCAACACCAAAAATGTTGCATATGTTGCCAAAGAGACAGCGACGACAACAACCCAAAGTGTTGTTGGTGCTGGCGCTACAACCGTTACTGGTGGTGGCGTCAGCAGCAGTGGCGGCAACGGCAACGGCGCTGGTGCTGGCAATACAACCAACACAATTCTGCTGCAAACTCCCATCAATGCAAGCCAACTGGAATCGGTGTTGTTGCACACAGCCAATATGAAGAAATCGTCAACCACTGCAACAGCCGCAGATCGTCAGTATCTCTTCAAAACGGTAAGTTTCATAAGCTGCTTGCGGTAATTGTCAGAGTTGAAATTTCTAAGCAACTTTACGTTTTTACAGGCCTCGCGCAGTCTCAGCACCGATAGCAATCGCTTAGGACGCGCCTCCGAAAGTGGCAGCTTGGGCAGCGGCAGTTTGAGCAGCGCCAGCAGCAGCAGCAATAGCATCGCCAGCAAAGCGCCATTTGTGCTGCAAACACTTAAACGATTGGAGAAGTCCCAATCCATACTAGTCATACGCAATCCATCTGCCTCATCGGTGGCTGCACTCACAGCTTCATCTTCCGCCTCCTCACTTTCCACCGTGTCCACGGCAAATAACAACATAGCGCATGTTGCCACATCGACAAGCGTCGATCGTGTAGCCACTGCTGGCTCAGCGCAAGCACTGTTTCCAGCCTCTTCGGCTTCCGCAACCATTGCGGGCTCAACGCTTTCGTTGTCCTCCGCCCATGTGGCCGCACCAACGCAGACGATTAGTGTTAGCACCAATACACAGACGGGCGCCGTGAGCTTCACACGTGTCACGAAAAGTCAACAAACTACAGGCACGGCTGTGGTGTCATCTACAGCTACAACAACAACAAAGCTTGGCAATATCACTGTGAATCGCGCTGGTGGCGCCCCATCAGTTGCAATGACAACGAAGACGGCGCTGCCAGCTGCTGCTGCCGCCGCCACAAATACCACAACTTACTTGCGTTTGGCTAATGCAACAACAGTGTTTGCCAACAATAACGGTACCAATCATAATAGTGCGTCCGTCAATGGTGTGGGTGTGGGCAAAGTGGTGGTTGTCAGTGGTAGTAAAAGCCACAATGCGATTGCGGCAAGTAGCAACAAAAACGTTGGCACGAGCGGCATGAGAATTGTTGACACACAGGCACAACAACAACAACAACACCAGCAAACTCAACTATGTCTGTCCGATGTGCAGTTGAAATTGGATACGCGCGCTGGCGGTGCTGGCGGTAGTGTCGTCATTTCAGCACCACAGCAGCAGCAGCAGCAACAACAAACACAACAACCGCAAACTGTGACGACTGTTGTACATCAACAACAGCTGCAAATACAACAGCAGCAACAAACAGCACAGCAGCAGCACCAGCAAAAAAATTCAGTGTCAAATGCGCCTCGCGGGAGCGGTAAGTCCAACAGCTGATTTTATTTGTTTTACAACGATTTCTATTTTTATTCCCTCCCTGCATTTGTTTTGCTAACAATTTGGGCGGTTTACGGTGTTGGTCAATAACAAACACAACAAAACAAAAATATAATAAATATGACTCCCATACAAGTCGCACCTGCCCGCTCAACTCTGCAACTATACAAAAAAAAAATACCCCTGTCAGCCATTAGAAATGCTTTGTTGTCTATTTGGACAATGAAGTGCCACTTGGGAATTTTCTATTCGCACGTTTGGCTATTTGTTACTGTTCTAGGAGTCCGCTGATTTACACGGGTTCGGTTTACTTCGGGCAAGAACACTTTTTTCTTGTGTTTGCCCTTTTTTTGGTTTCTCTATTATTTACTTCTTTATTAGTGTGATTTTGTGGCTGTAGGTAAGAGATTTGTGTACGAAAGAAAAATGTAAATAAATAGTGGAATTGTGACACCACTTCCCTACTCCGCTCAGACATTTAGCTTTCATTCAGTGACTAGACATTCTTCATTCCTATTCTGCGCTTTCTGAAAACACTCTGCGCTCTACGTGAGCTTTACGTGTTCGGCATACGTGGGTATAATTCAATTAATGCGAATAAACCTTCCCTCAGGCGAAATGATCTAAGCAGCAAGCAATCAGCAGCAAATGCGTCGACATTTTACTTTGAAAAAATGTAGCAGATCCAATTCCAGAAGGTTGGGACTTATGAAGGTTGTTCAAGAATCCCTGCCTAACCACTCAGCCAAGTTTCATTAAGGCCCTCGCCTCATTTGAAATGGTGTTTTTTGGGTGTTTCTTGAAAAGCGTGTAAAACGGAAACGAAAAAAGATTTTTTATTTTTGTTTTCAGTATTGTATTTTTTGGTCCATTGTTAAAAAATAAAAAAAAATTTTGGCCATACGAGTTTCGTTCAAAAAGTTGTCAGCCTTTAAAAAATAGTCTCCCAAAAAAAAAAAAACAAAGGTTTGTCACTGGCGAAACGGATTTCGCGACTCACAGGTGTCTGAAATCGAAAAGACAAAAAGGTTCTTGTTCAATGAATTTCTATCAAAATTTCACGTTTTTGCATCAGAGTATTTAGAAAAATTTCGAGTATACAGGGGTAAAGCCCAAGCAATTTTGTTCGGCTACGATTTTTGACAGTTCTTTTTACTGTTTAGTTTTGTTACCTTTTTGTTTAGTTATCTTTTAGAAAAAAATCGTTATATCAAGTAAATCAACGACACCTGGCATCAGCGTGAACTTGATTATACCGGATTACCGGCGACTCTTTCCGATGCTCTGACACTCTCAGCTGTCTTTATCATTTCTCAAAAATAACTTCCTTTCACACGAATTATGTTTTTGTAATATTTCAATTCCTAACGCAAATCGTATTTGCGTAACATTTTGGCTTTTTCAACTTTTTCGTTGTACTGTCTGATGCTATTGTAAGTAAATTAAGAAGAATTAGAAAGGCATTCCAAAGTTCCATAGAGTCGGTCGGTATGCGTGCAGCTTTTTAATTTCCTAATTCATTACCTATCCACCGTTGATTGTACTCTGAGTGAATTCATTCTGCTTGATGTAGCAACAGAAAAAGTTTTGCTTAAGTGTTTGCGGTTCATTGATATGCAGTTGGTGGTTTCTTGAAAATTTGCTGAGTTCGCTGTTGTGTATTTACACCTCAGGGAACAAATTGCACTTGAGTGGCTGGGAAGCGCAAATTTGTTTCGTTTGCCACTTCCGACATTTGTTAACTGAAGTTCATTGATTTCTTTTTCTATTTTTTCTATTGGAACTGCTAAGTACATAAGTATATATGGAATTATTTGTTTGAAGAGTTTGGATGTGAAAAAATTGAGATGAAGCAGGGCAAGTACTGGAGAATATAAGTGTGCACCTATAATTTTGCCGAAGTGCAGAATGGGATGAGTGTCTCATGAAATGGGTTTCAAAATAAAATGAGATGAAATGAAGTAAAATAAAATAAATTTATGAAAAAATAAAATGAAATGCAGTGAATAGCAAGATATAAAATAAAACATAATTAGATTAATAAAACTTAATAAAATAAAGTGAAGATGAAAAAAATAATTAAGATAAAATACAATAAAAATCAAATTAAATTCAATGAAATTAAATATATTAAATGAAATAAATTAGGATTATTAAAGTAAAATTACAAAATTAAAAAAGACATATACAAAAAAGAACTAAATATAAAAATAAAAATTAAGTGAATTGAGACAAAAAATAGTAAATAAAAAAAACTGAAAAAAGAAAATAAATAAAATAAAGTATATAAATAAAAAGAAGTGAAAAACCAAAATAAATCAATAAATACAAAAAAAAAAATACAAAACAAAAGCTATAAATTAAAAAAATTTTAAAAACAAATAAATAAATAAACAAAATTAAAAAAAAAAAAAAATGAAAATAAATAAAAAAAGTAAATAAGACATACTGAAATTAACAAAACTAAATTATATAAAATAAAGTAAGATGAAATAAAACAAAATAAGATAAATTACCATAAAAATCATATTAAGCAGAATAAAATAGCACAATGTAGAACAAGAATAAAAATAAGCAACAAAAACAAATTAAATACAATAAAAATAGAACAAAATTTACTAAAATAAAAACAAGAAATAAAATTAATAAAAAATAAAAAAGTACAAAAGAATTAAACCAATTAATATAAAATACGATAAGAAATATAACACAAAAACAATAATAATAAAATAAGCAAGAGCGAAAGAATACAATAACGTAAAAACAATCAAAGTTGAACAAGAACTGAATAAACAAAACAAAAAATTATAATCAGAATAAAAATAAAATGAACTGAAAAAACGCAAGAAAATGCAAATAAAAAAACGAAAAAAAGAAAAAATTTTTAAGTGTAAAAATAAAAAATGTTTATAAGTGAAAACTAAAAAAAGTAAATTAAATAAAAAACAAATAGAAATTAAGCGAAAAGGAATTTAAACATATTAAAATTAATTCAATCAAAAATAAAAAAATCAATCTAGAAAAACTATTCGTATCGTAAGTCTGCCGATAATTTCTTTTTTTTTTAACTAATGGGTGACCCAAGTTTTATTCTATCTTCGAAAGCCCGTAAGTGGCATTTATTGCAAAACTTTCGTTTAAGAAATAGACTTGAAGGTGGAGGTGCTTCATTACCTCCAAAGAGGCGAGTGGCAACAATTTTTCTTATATTTTTGACGTTTCAGATAGTTTCGCTCTTACTTCCCATCGACTTTTACGTTATTTTCATTGCTACTCAAAGTGGAATCAGGTTAAAGGAGGTGCGCCTCTGGAGGCAATCTCTCAAGGGATATGATAGTATTAGAACGAGAAGAAATCTGCACCGAAGCTGATGCAGCTATCCCCACTGACGAGAGATGAAATCGGGAATTGGAGCAGGGGTTTTCTCCAAATCGGGCAATTTCCTTAAAACTGCCGAATACTGCTTGTGTTTTGCAGGCATGCAAAATGCTTAGGGAACGGGAGAGCAATGGAGATTTTAACATTTTCTCCGATAGTCAAGCCGCTATCAAGGCTCTGACGACGCCATGGTGCAGATCCAAATTAGTCAACTCCGGTAAGGATAACCCCAGTGCAATAGACGGAGAACTCAGAAAGTCCTGGAGACTCCACACCATTCAATTCAAACTCGGTCATTAGACGATCGGCACACACTCGATAAAGCTAGGTTTACCATTTAATCGCCAATGCAGAAGCTGTGGGGACCTTTCAGAGAAGGATACCGTTGAGCTCTTTCCCTGTAAATACCCAGGTTTGGCAGCTAGATGAGGTGTCTCACTGGGTGCTCTTTTTTCCAACAGGCTGTGGCAGCGCTCCAACATAAGTCCCATTAATCTTTATGCCGGAGTGGTACTTCAACCATTTCACCTACCTACTGGAACACGAAAGAACAAATTAAGTCCATGTCCCTTATCTTAAGTTATGTTATTTCATGAGTTTTCGAATAATTATTACTTCCTCTTGCTGGATATATATATGTATATATACAATTGGTGCGTACACCCAATGGGGTGTTTGGCCGAGCTCCTCCTATTTGTGGTCTGCATTTCGATGTTGTTCCACAAATGGAGGGACCTACAGTTTGAAGCCGACTTAGAACGGCAGATATTTTGTATGAGGAGCTTTTTCATGGCAGAAATACACTCGGAGGTTTGCCATTGCCTGCTGATGGGCGACCGCTATTAGAAAAAACTTTTCCTGCATTTTGGTCTTTCACCGAGATTCGAACCAACGTTCTCTCTCTGAAATATGAAATGAAATATAATAAAATAAAATAATATTTATTAAGCGAAGCGAAATAAAAATAAAATATCTAGCCGACGTCCCTGGCAGCCAGTACTTCAGGTTTACGTATAGCAATTATTTATAATTGTTTGTCCTTAAATAAATAAAAAAATTAAAAATAAAACAAAAATGGAAATAACATCAAACAGAACTAATTAAATTAAATGCGATGAAAATAAATTGGTTCGGTTTTAATTAATTTAATTATTTTATTTAAACTAATTTTTTAAATTTTCCTTTTTCATTGCATTACATTTTTAATTTTTTAATTAATTTCTTATAGTTTTTTACATGTTTTTTACTTTAGTTGCGCAATTTGTTTCATTCTTTAACTCGAACGTTAACCACTTTATTTGCACTTCTGCCGCCACACTTAAGCACCAAAATCTGTGCTTGGAAATGCAAATTGTGACTTTTAACACCCTCTAAAATATGTTGATGTTAATCTTTCAGCGCATTGTCAGCTCCTTCACGCTTGTATCGAGTTTCAAATTGTCCTTTGGCCATTGGGAATTGGAATCTTTGCAAGGATAATGTGGCATGTTTATTTGCTATGTCCCACACACACACTCACACACACACATAAGCGACAGCAGAGACTCGAACAGGACAGGGCTAAAACCAATTCACATGTGCTCGTGCAAAATTCTTTTGGGGCTTGGCAAGCGCGCATGATGAGACCACCCACTCACAGGGCACAGCTGACAGCAAGCAGACAACAGACGATGTTAGTTTGTTGTTGTTATTGTGTTTGGTTGTATTGGTAGTTTTTCCGATTTGTCGATTTGGCATTTGCGATTACGCTCAATTGACAACTTCACTTGTGCTCGAGTGCAAGTGGCGCAAGTGATGGCGGGAAGGGCGGGTAGGGGTGGACGACTGGCAAACGGCATCAAGAGCCAACTGAGAAGTGTTAAGTGGCAAGTGACAGAAGCGCCTACAGGCGTCATTGAGCAACGTTATGCTGATGCTTTCAGAATTTTCACTTTGTCGTCGTTGTGAAAATTCGACGATCTCGAAGATTTTTGTGCTGACAAGCAATAAAAATGGTGTTGAAAAACGATTGCAAGGAAACGAAATGTGTGAGAGGCAAGTGGCAATGCCACAGAGATTGAGCAGCTGCTTCAGTGAATGCAAGTGGTGGATGGGAAATTCATGAAATGCTTTGAAATCACTTACTAATATCGCTTACTTGAGTATTGCGTCTATAATTCACTGCAAGCGCGTTTGTTGAGTGTACTGCGGAAGGCTCCATGTGTGTGTGTGTGTGAGTATGCGTGTGTGTACATAGGTAAGTGGGTGGGCACCCTTTTGGTGGGTGTTGCAGTTGTAATTTTTGGCTTTGGCACAGCTTGGCGCGATTCTTATCATGCGCTGCTTGTTTTCGCCAAACTCTCTCTCTCCCTGCTCAAGGTAAGTGCAATGTGCTAGGTTGGAGGAGTTTCAAAAAATGCAACATAAAATAAAATTAAATAACTGCTGTTATTGATAAAACACTAACTCTTGTTTAACACGCCGCTGCCTCTCACCGTGCCTTTGACCGTGGCGAATGGTGAATTGTTTTAATTTTTAGACATTTAAAGTTTCCAAGCATTCAAACATACCCGCGTCGTCTATGTATGTATGAATGTCTAAAGCATTTATGTAGATTTCCACTAGCACATATACAGTCATATCTCTAACCTTCAATCGCATATGTTTTGCTGCTGGTAATGCCTGCCTTTATGCATATTTCAAATGTTACGTATACGTACCCGTGCTCGCTAACTCTTTACTCACTACCAACTGCTGCGTGCGTAGTGTTTCACTTTTAATTTTGTTGGTTTTTATTTTTAGTTGCTAAAAGTAGCAGCAAGCAAATGAGTATAAAAATCTAGTTGTATAACTCTCAAATGTTTTATTTATTTGCTTTTTTGTGAGTTATATAAATGCACAAAATTTGGCAGTAGATCAGTTGCATCTAAGAGATATGCAGGCCAGTGCCTGGTAGTGCAATAGGTAAGCATTGACCTCCGTAATTCTCTCATTCACTTATTTGCACGGTGTTGACGAACTAATGCCCGCCCTGTAGGTAAAATAAATGCAAATCACAGAGCCGGTAATGTTACACAGTGCAACAAATTAGAAAAAAAAAAAATTTAAACCTGACGTCTCATAGTACTTTTCTGATATGTTATAGAAAACTAAAATTAATGTGTTTTTCCATATATGTGTATCGATATTTGTTTAAATTTTATCGATATTTTTTTTTAATTTTATCGATATTTTTTTAATTTTATCGATTTAAACTGAGGTCTCGTTGCACTTTCCTGATACTTTAAATAAAACCAAAAGACACGTGTGCTTCCAAATATGTGTATTGATATATTTTTTAATTTAATCGATATTTTAAAATTGTATCTATAATTTTTTTTAGTTTTATTGAATTAAACTGAGGCCTCATTGTACTTTTCTGATATGTTATAGAAGAGTAAAAGGCACGTGTGTTTTCAAAAATGTGTATAGATTTTTTTTTTAATTGTATCGATTTTTTTTAATTTTATCGATATTTGTTAATTTTATCGATTTAAACTGAGGTCTCACTGTATGATACTTTTCTGATATGCTATAGAAAACAAAAATACTCGTGTTTTTCCAAATATGTGTATCGATATTTTTTAATTTTATCGATATTTGTTTTTATTTTTATCGATTTAAACTGAGATCTCATTGTACATTTCTGATATGCTATAGAAAACTAAAATACACGTATTTTTCCAAATATGTGTATCGATATTTCTTTTAATTTGATCGATATTTTATTTTAATTTTATCGATATTTTTTAAAGTTTATCGATATTTTTTTTTTATTTTATCGTTTTATTTTTTTTTTTATTTTGTTTAATTCCACGCCACCTCAAAGTTTACAGTTCTCATCGAAATCTGTTGAATTAAAAAGAAATTTTGGAACTACATATTTCATCCATAAAATTAGTAATCTTCTTAAAGTTTTGCTTATAAAACAAAAATTATTAGGTGGGTTTTCGTGTTCTATAGATCTCAAATTAGAGTTGAATTGGAATTAAATATTTAATCAACATTTCAGCATAAGATTTAAAAAATTTTAAATATTTTCGGATGATTTCAAAAACGGTTGCTGTTCAGAGTTTCAGACGAAATCCGAACTTTAATATTTGAAGTGGCAGAAAATTAAAAAAAATATCGATAAAATTAAAAAAAATATTGATAAAATTAAAGAAATATCGATAAAATTAAAAAAATTATCGATCAAATAAAAAAGTTATCGATCAAAGTAAAAAAATTATCGATATACATAAAAAACACGTGCCTTTAAGTTTTCCATAGCATATGATAAAAGTACTAAGCTACCGATACAAATATTTGGTAAAATACGTCTCTTCTTCTCTACCATAGCCTAACAGAAAAATACTAGGTGACCCCATGGGTTAAATTTTTTGTATTTTGTTATACAGTGTTATTTATATATTTTCGTGCTTTTCATTATTAATTTATTTTATTTGCAAATTAGCAATGCCCAGTGCTCCTAATATCTAAAAGGACTTCAAACTTAAATTTGAAAAAGACGAGCCAAGAAGCATCGAGATATTAGTAACTCCTAAGAAGAAAATCAAGGCTAAAAAACGCATTATATTCAAAGTCCTAGAAAGTAAAAATACTGATAGTCAAGGAGGAAAAGAAAGAAGTGACAGCGAGAAAGAGCAAGGATAGAATAGAGGCAGAGACAGCCAGGCCTTTGGCAAATCGGAAAATGTCCTCCAGTTTGGGAAATATCCTCCAGTTTCTCATGGCATCGGAAGCTAAGATTCGTAGCCTTGCGCAAAGTCAGGACACTCACAGAGAAAGTGCTCAGTGGTATCCGTCTCTTCTAAGCAAGGCAGGGTTCGCAATGATTCCAATGGTGGTCATATCCTGAGCCCACGGATTGTGTCCTGTAATAATACTGGCATCAAGCGAACGCTTATTCTTCCAAGTTTTAGCAGAAAGTTCAACAGTTTTCGTGTCACAAAACACTTTGCAGTTCTGCAGCGTTCTAAACTGGATCATCGCTAGAAGCTATGTAATTTACATACGTAATATGATTCTGATAATAGGCTTTGGTCCTTATGAGGTAATCGCTTGTCCGCAGTTGGCCAATTCAACGGCAATTTTATTGCCTTGCGCACCTCAGTGTCCTGGAATTCATACAAGTACTTGCTTTTTCACTCTTGCAACAAAATGAAGCTGCTTCTTACATTCTTGAACAATATTTAAGGCTTGCTTTGCGTTCGCCAGGGCCTGCAGTGCAGCCTGACTTTTATAAAAATACTCCAATCTGTTTCCCGCACAATCTGCTCTCAATTATCCATTCTGCTCCTATCAGAATGGCAAAAATTTCTGTTTGGAAAACAGTTGCCATTCCTCCCATAACCTAGTTATCCTTATTACTATCGTTTAAGTATCATCTGGCTCCGGAGCCTATTTCATTCTTGGACCCATCGGTAAAGAAAATATCCGTCAAACTTTCAGGGAGGATTGCATTCTGGATTGCTCCATTGTGTGACATCAAATTTCTTTCCAAATGAAACTATGGGTATCAGGTCGTCTTTAGGTGCCAAAAACAGTGGTACTGCTCAGATATCAACTTAAAGATTTCTCTGTGTCGCGAAGTTCCGTTTTCGTACCAGAAACCATATTTATGAAGTCTAAGCATTGCTTTTATTACTTCCTCTAGTATCTTAAGATCCATGGAGAGCAAATCAAGCATAGCATTTAGGGCATCGCCGGTGGTTGTACTCATGGCACCCGTAATGCGTAAACATACACTTCTTTGCAGCCTGTATAGTTCCCGGAGTGTTAAGTCTACACTCTTGAGCTCAAGCTGGCAACTTTTGCAAGGAGGAGATCAAATCGCTTGGGTGTGCAGGTAACATTTCTCTAATCTAGGTTCCAGGACATGGGATCATAGAGAGAAATGAAATCGCTTGTCAGGAAGGGGACTGAATTGGTCTCAAAGACCTCCTACCCGGTCATCGGCACCTCAGGACTGTTGTTAAGGGGGAACTGCACAAACTATTTTTGAGGAAAGCGCAGAAAAGATAGAGTTCCATTTCTTCATGTGCTATTTCGATAACCCTTTAGCGGCAGTACAATAGACCGAAGACTCAAAAAGTCTTGCGGACTCTACGCCATTCCATTTCCAAACTGAAAGCTGTATTTACAGGTCATTAGACGATCAGTAGGCACGCAGAGCAGCTAGGTTTACCATTTAACCCCGATTACAGAAGCTGTGGGGACCTTTCAGAGAAGAAGTCTATTGAGCATTTCCTCTGTAAATGTCTGGGCTTAGCAGCCTGACGATCAAGGTCACTGAATACTTTTTTCTTCGACAGCCTATGGCAGTGTGCCAAGCTGTATCCCATCAATCGTCTACATTACATCAACAGCTCTGGCTGGCTGTAGATAACTGCCTGTTGGAGGCCTCATAATGGTATTTTAGTGCTACTTGGGGAGTGCTCGAGTGGCACTTCAGCCATTTCATCTATCTACCTACCTAGCGTATCTCTGCAAGAGCCTGCGATGGTTGAGTGTGTTCGCGCATGAATACCTTTTGTGGGGTCCGGCTTCGAGGCGTATTGTGAACATGAAATATCAAATGCTGAGATCGAACAGCTAATATCAAATCAAAACAGTGGGGGTTTCGCTAAAGCTCAGCGGCTGAGATGGCCTGAATACTTACTCAGAATGAACGACCGCAGAATTGCGAAAAATACCTTCTACTCTCTTATTATGGACATTAAAAAGCGTAGAAGATCGCCAAGAAGATGGGCAGTCCTATAAATGCTAGGAAAAGCGACGCATTGAACCGAGTCGTATGGCGCGGGCTTGTGAAGGATTCACTGGCTCACTCCAAGCTGATGAATTCAATGCTTCCAAATATTTCTCACTTGGCTTGCGCCCGTTGTTACCTTTGCTATTTTTCGCAGATTTCTTATTGTTTTTATTTTTCATTGTTATTTTCCAAAATCTTTTATTTATATTATTTTGTGTGCCTACAGTTTGCGCTTAACTTATTTTATTAGTTGGCAAAGTGCATAATGGCGTCGCAGGGAGCGCTCCAAAGCGTTGGCGGCGTGCAAAACAACACCACTCGGACGCGCCACACACCCGTATGCGGGCCATGGAATCGCTACGAATTGGTGCTTAATTTGCCAACCATTCGCGTTGAACATTTAGGACAGAGCTAACATTTGAACAACCTTACATTTGTTTCGCTCAACAGTGCAATTTCTACTGCGCTTTGTTTTGCTCTTAATTTGCTTTTGTCTTGTCACTCAGTGGTTGGCGGTCGGCGACGCGCACTGGGTTCGGGGGTTTTGCGAGTTTCGAAACTTTTTAAAGTTTACATAAATGATTTTTTTTTTGCTCGTTTTTATTGCTTGCGCTTTCTTCGTCGACGTTTTGGTATCTTCTGCACTTGATGCACTTTTTAGGCTTGTTGTTGTTTTAGATATTTTTTCTGAATCTTTTTTTTTAATGCTTTTGCGCTTGTAAAAAATCAAAATCTACTTTTGTGTGCATACGACTGAGTGTGTGTGTGTGTGTGTGTCGGACATGTTATTTGGCAAAGTTTTCTCCCTTGTCCGTTTGCAATTCCACGCTCGTTTTTGAGTTGTTTCTGTTTCTTCTTGTTTGTTTTTTTGTTTTGTGCTTTGCTTTGTCCTGTGCGCTTTGCGCTTTGTGTATTTCCGGCGCATCGAAATGGAACAGTTGGCTCCTGGTACTAGGTTACACTTGTCTGCTAATTAGATATCACTCGGCTTAATTTGTAATTTCTCACCCTACCCCCTCCGCACCATTTGCGCTTGTTAGTATTTCTGTGAGTTTTCTTTTTGCAACTATTTCGCTCATCGCTAAAGAATTTGAAATATTTTTTATGTTTGCCTGTACAAACTTAGCGTTCACTAAGCCGCTATGAAAAAAGAAGTAAAAAAATATGACAACATTACACATCAATTACTTACACTGTGTTGCACTGATGTGCATATTAACCTTTCGGAAGAGTTCAAACACACACATACACGCGCACATGGCCTACACCTACACACGTACAATGTGAGCAGTTTGAGCTGTGAACTGTTTACTTTCTTGTTTGCTTTAATCTGTATTTTTATATTCTCTTTTTAATATCGGAATCAGTTGTGAGCCGCCTTCTGACACTTCGAAATAGAGATTTTCACAAGGAGTTGGGCGTTGCCAGCTAATTTACTTCTCTCGTGGCAGGGCGTGTTCCACTTAGTAGTTCACTAAATTGCTTTTCACGTAATGATTGCAATTACAAGTTGGTGTTCTCGCTCTGAAACTTGGCCTGGTTTAATTACGTTTGGATTTTTTTTTTCAACTTTCAACTTTTGGCTCTAAAGTGTGAATAACAAAATTATTAAAATTTTCAATAAATGGCAAGGAATAGTGAAATGAATGGTGGAGTGGTAAAACTGCAAATCCCTGCATTTTGTAGGACACAGATCACGAATTGCAAACGAAACTCGAGCTAACACGTAAGATTGCATACATATACACAATTACAAATACAACTACGTATTGGGTTGGCGAAAAAGGTATGTCGTATTTGTGATCGAAATTTGACGCTTTATTTAACGTACTTAGAATTATCCGATTAAAGTCAAATATGCCCCGTTTTGTTCGCAAACTTGTTGCCATTTAGAAGGCAACTTCATTGTCGGCCCTTTATAAAACCCCCCCTCCTTATTTGCAAAAAACTCAGACAACCAGTTTTCGCAAGCCTCTTTTGAGGCCAACTTGGTATCACCAAGGGCGTTTTGCATGGACTGGAAGAGATGATAGTCACTTGGTGCCAGGTCCGGACTATATGGTGGGTGCGATAGGACATCCCATCCGAGCTCCCGTAGCTTCTGGCGGGTAATGAAAGATGTGTGAGGACGAGCTTTGTCCTGGTGTAATACAACACCATTCCTATTGACCAATTCTGGCCGCTTCTGGTCAATCGCCTGCTTCAAACGGTCAAACCATAGTGGATAATGCCCTTCCAATCGCACCAAACACACAGCAAAACCTTCCTGGCGGTCAATCTGGGCTTGGCGATGGTTTGGGCCGGCTCGCCGGTTCTCGACCACGATCTTTTTCACTTGGCATTGTCGTACGTGATCCACTTTTCATCGCCAGTCATCATCCGCTTCAAAAATGGGTCAAGTTGGTTCCGTTTTAGCAGAGAATCGCAAGCGTTGATTCGGTCCAAGAGATTTTTTTGCGTCAACACGTGTGGTACCCAAACATCCAGCTTTTTTTGGAATCCAATCTTCTGCAAATGGTTCCAAAGGGTTTTGTGGTCTACACCTAGTTCCTGACTAATCGAGCGAATGCTCACATGCCGGTCTCTTTGGATAAATTCAACGATTTTATCAGTCTCTACGTCAATTGGCCTACCAGTACGGGGTGCATCTTCCACATCTACTACACCAGAACGAAACCGATCGAACCAACGCTGTGCTGTGCGAATCGTTAGAGTATCAGGACCATAAACTTCACAAATTTTTGCCGCCGCCTTCGTTGCATTTTAAAATATGACGAGTTTCTTGCTTGGTGGACTCCATCTTTGACGCGCTATAACTTAAGACTGAAACGTACGATCACAACACTGTCAAAGAGACACTTGTAGTACAGATTGTCGTCTTCAAATCCCCGTTTAGTGTGACCCGATGCAATAAGTACAACGCAAGATATGTTTAAATGTCGCGCTCAATTGACAAAATACGACATTACTTTTTCCCCAACCCAATATAAACGACCTGTGTGTACGGTACGTACCTATGAAATGAGACTTTTTTCAAACGTTTATTAACAAAAAAATGGTTACAAATTTAATCTTCAAAATAATTGCCATCGCTAGCGACGCATTTTTCCCATCTTTCAAGCAATTTGTGGATGCCGCGCTAAAAAAATTGGCCGTCTTTGGCCGCAAACCAATCATCGAGCCATTTTTTTGCTTCTTCGTGAGAATTGAAGCGCTGCTCGGAAAGTGCGTGGTCCATCGATGCAAACAAATGATAATCGGAAGGTGCCAAGTCTGGTGAATAAGCCACATGCACCAGCGGTTCCCAATCGTACGTCTCCACTAATTCCCGAGTCGTTCTTGTTCAAGAAAAATTACTTTGTGACACCGATCGGCATATTCTGGGCGTTTTCGGTGTATAGCGCTTCAAATCGGCCATTGTCGATGGTAGGGTGCACCGTCCACTGTTTCACCTGGTTTTAATAGCTCGTACCAAATCATACCCCGTTGATCCCAGAAAACACACAGCATTGCCTTGCGGCCGAAGCGATTTGGTTTGGCCGTTGTTTTTGGCTTGTGGCCGGGCGGACCATACGATCGTTTACGCTTGCGATTGAAAAAAATACACCCATTTTTCATCACCCGTAACGATTCGATGCAAAAAAGACTTCCTTTTGAACCGGGAGAGCAGCATTTCACAAGTGGTTTCGAGATGTCCGCAAATCGTAGTTTGAAGGCACGAAATTCGACATTTTTAAGAGCGACAAAAATGCATTGTTGTATGAAACGTAACAAACAATGAACTGAATACTGTTGACAGATGACAGACGAAAAAAGCAGACATTTGGGAAGGTTTAAATATACTTCTAGCGACATCTATGGACTAATAGCTGAAAGTCTCATTTCATAGGTAGACTGCGTTAAATAATTCTTAATGATTTCTTTTATTTAATTTTAATAAGATTTTAAAGCAAATATAGTTCAATCCCCTACAAAATCCATATAAATCCAAGTGTTAAACTTTGTACAAGTTAAAAAATAAAAATTAAAAAATTCCCATCAAAATTTCACACATTTTTATCAGAATTTTTAGAAACATTTCAAATTTGATGGCTCATTAAATTTTACCGCTTGAAGTGCAAGTTACTTCTTCTTGATTGGGGCGATGACCGCTTAAGCGATTTGGGCCGTATTCGTTTCTCTCTCATGCTAACCGGCGTCAATTAGGGGCACCAAGTGAAGCCAAATCCACTTCCATCTGATATTTCCAATTCAAAGGAGGGGGAGGCCTTCTCTTCCTCTGCTACCAATTGCTGGTGCCGGATTGAATGCATTCAGAGCCGGAGCATTTGTATGCATTCGGACGACATGCCCCAGCCAACGAAGCCGCTGCATCTTTATTCGCCGCAATTTTGTCTAAGTCGCCGTACAGCTCATTGTTTCATTGCCTACGAAATTCGCCGTCACCAAGGTGCAGCATCATTTTCATAGCATCGCAGTTCGAAGTGAATCACTGCTTCCGTTACAATTCACCCCCACGTCACTCAGTCATCAGTCTTTCGTTTGATATCAGATATGCTCATAGCTCTAAAGTCACCTTCGATGACATCTCTCTCTCTCTTTTAGAGTTCTATCGTTGCTCATTCGTAAAATGTGACCGTACCGTCGAATCCTTTGCGCTTTGATGTACCTGATTCCATTTATATATATATATGTATGTGTATCTATAGTTGGGTCGTGCACCCTTTTTGGGTGTTTGGCCGAGCTCCTCCTCCTTTTTGTGGTGTGCGTCTTGATGTTGTTCCACAAGTTTCACAGTTTCAAGCCGGTTTCAGTTTTTTATGGCAGAAATACACTCGGTGGTTTGCCATTGCCTGCCGAGGGGCGACCGCTATTAGAAAAAACGTTTCCTTCTTTTTGGTCTTTCATCTTTCCATTTTCTCTGTGAATTCCGAATGGTAGTTGGCTGATTACATTTGCACCTCTGATAAATGTGACTAACTCGTCGTTGTATCGAATGCGTTAAGTACCGTCTTCAAGTCGTACAGATTCATATATTTTCTCAGAATTTTTCTCTCAAAACTATTTGGAAAACAAGGCGCAAAAGTCGCGAAGTATGCCGCAGAATCTTTTTCTCAATCATTCCAAGCGACCCTTCATCGGATATTGTCATCGTCCACACTTCTGCGCCATACGCTAGGACGGGCATTATCAGAGGCTTGTAGAAAGGCCTACTTAGTCCAAAGTAGCACTTGTTGGCAAGAGAGATTCTCTATTGGATTTGAATGCTGATGCTGGTTCGTTAATAAACGCAGTGTCTTATTTCTTCAATATCATAACTGTCAACTGATTGTTTGATAGGAGATATATTTAGTATTGCGTTTTGTGTTCGTTCACCACCAGACCCATTTGCTTTGCTTTTTCATCCAGGTTAGTAAATGCGGAACTAAAATCCAGGTTACTACTGCCTTGGATGTCAATATCAATCAGCCTTTAAGCTCTGCGGCTTGCACATTCTTTTTCAGCATGAGGTTAAAGGGTCTAGACGACAACGAGTCACCCTATCTGAAATCTCGTTTGGTATCAAATCAAGGCTCGTTTCCCAATTCTGACGGAATGGTTGGTATTGCTTAGCGTCGCTTTGCACTGTCTTATTAGTTTTGTGCGGGTACCAAATACGCAACTCCTTTTCGTGCTGTCGATTGAAACCGTAGATGGTTTTGAAATCGACGAAAAGATGGTGTCTGTCGATTTTCCATTCATAGGTCTATTCCAAGGCTTGGCGTATTGTGAATATTTGATCGATTATGGATATCCATGTCTAAAGCCACACTGATAAGGTCCAAACAGTTGGTTAATGGTGTACTTCAATATTTCCCCCAATACCCGCGCTCGAGCCTTACACGGCGGGCAAAACCAAAAGAGAATTCGTAAAGTTGAAATAACAAAAATCGCTCTATATGAACACGGTCTAATGAAACTCTCTTGGGCGGAATCATTGAAAATATTGAGTTATACCAGTTTTATGAGGTATAACCATACTTGCTAGCAGCGAATATGGCTCGATAAGTTTCTTGTAGCTTTCGCATGCAAAGTTTTCGTCAAGCGAGCAGAGCCCCAACATAGCGAACAGAGAGTAGTGCTTTCGTCATCATCAGAGTGTTGAGTTATCATCCGCGGTTTTGCTTGCGTCTTCATTGGGGAAGGATTTTTAAGTGGTCAAAATCCTCAAACTCGGCGCACAATCAGACATCCTGAACTGTTTCGCCTGCTCACATTCGCGCGCTCTCGAACGGATGTTCGGAAGCTACCCAGAAGGTATTTGGGTGAAGCCCGGAAATTGTGAGCTGCTTGAACCGTCTGTAGAAAAATCGTGCTGGTCACTTTCAGGTGAATGTCAATTAGAGACTTTTTCCACTTGCGAGAACTTGTGTTGCAAACACCCAACAAAAAGATCGCAACAAGATTCGTGCATTTCGTCTTCAAGTGCGTATCTGCCGAAAATATAAAAACGCTATGAACTTATTCGCCAATCCAATAGTTTTTCATTTGATACGCGCTTGTTTTCACCATCGCACGAGAGTAAGCAGTTTTTTTCACTCTCGGCAACATTGGGCCTCGTCATGCGTTGGTTTCGTTAATCTGTTTTGATTTCTGACAGGGTAGCTGATTAGCCTGCCGTTACCAGTCCTAAGTAGTGGGAATGCCCACCTATCGTTGCTTAGGAACAACGCCTTCTTACTGCTTAGAGCGCCATCTGTGTTTCACATTTTTCTGCCAGAAGGAACGCGCAGATGGTTGAGGACTTCGCTAAATTTGGTGTGTCTGCGCTATTACCGCGGTTTCCCGCTTCCTCTTGCTGGCGCCACTGATGCAAAGGATAAGGTTTTGGGTTTGAGGAAAGAGATTTGTTTTTTGTTTAGATGAAAGGAAATTTCCTTTCCAGGTAAATTTGGAAAAGTGCGCGGACCGTGCTTTACGTGGGATTCGAATACACAACCTCTGGGATGGCAGGCTAGTGCTCTTACGCTAGACTACCGAGTGTGAAGTATGCACGTGTCGACCGAAAATGTTGTGCATTTGCTGGATTCAGGAACGGGAATAACAAAAGAGGTCCGCCGGTATGGTGCCTTGAGGGATGCCTGCATTAATTGTCTTGATGTTTGACTGTGCTAGTCCAGGCTATCGATCATTGATAGAGGCTTCTAGTAGAGCTGTAAGCTGCATCGGAAGTATTGTATTGACGCATTTTTTTCTAGAGGTTCTTCTATTGTATGTACTAGTCTATGCTTTTGGTCTATCGTAGAGATATTCTCGCTAAACCCAAACTGGTGGGTAGGTATGGCTTCTTTGAGCGCATAAATTTCTTCTGAGCGGGTGGCAAAAAGCTTACCCTACAATGGAAGTAACGTAACGTAGGGCCGATAAGTGGCTGCATCATTTGCATTTTTTCCTGGTTTGGGAATCATTGTAATTTCCGAGAATTTCCACTGCAGAAAACTCAATGTTTCAGGTCAGTCCATAAGTTCGTGCGTATTTTACCCATAATTTCACTTTTGTTGATATGATAGCTCAGAGGTTAAATTCATCGCATGGAACAGTTCACAGGCACCTGGTTCAGTTGGGAAAGGTTTCAAACCAGGGAAAATGGAATCCGCATAGACTTTCCGTCGCCAATCTTCAGCAGAGAGTGAATGTCTGTTCTCAGCTGCCGCAACGGCTTGAAAATTAAAGTTTTTTGAACCGTATCGTTACTGGTGATGAAAAATGAGTCCTTTACAATAATCCTGTTCGCAAGCGCCAATGGATAGATAAAGATGAAACACCAGAACCGACTACTAGAGATGGCCTTCACCCCACGAAGATTCTCCTGTCTATTTGGTGGGATATGGCCGGTATTGTTTATTATGCACTTCTGGAACCTAGCCAGACGATAACTGCTGATTATTATTCCCATCAGCTATCAAACCTGAATGAGGTTCTTAACAAAAATCGACCGTCTTTAGTGAATGGACGCAAAGTTTTGTTTCACCACGACTACGCAAGACCTCATACCGCAAGGCAAACATTAGGCAAGCTGAACGAGCTCGGATGGGAGCTAATGCCGCAGGCATCATACCTTCCGGATATTGCACCTTGTGATTATCACCTTTTCTGTGGACTTCAATCCCATATGAGTAACAAAAACTACTCCTCAAAAGAGCCTATAAAAAGGGATATCGAAGCGTATTTTGGCTCCAAGGACAAACAATTTATTGAGCAGGGAATTAAAAATTTGCCTAAACGTTGGGAAGACATTGTAAATAATGAAGGGAAGTATATTATTGATCATAGATTGATTGTTGCTGCCACAACAAATCTGCGGAGGGCAGCAGAAAACCTTTGCAAAAACCTTGACGATCAGTGTAAGCGAATGCCCTGAGAATGAAAGGCGTTTTGTGGTCTTAGAGCCACACATTCAAAAGCTGTACTTATTTACACAGCCAAAATGATCATCAGCTGATCATCATGGCGTTAAATTTAGTAGGAACTAACTTGGTACATTTTTTTTATTAGCTTTTTTTTAGATTCTCTCGCCTCTTTAATGCTTTGCACTGAGCGGTAATATAAACAAATTTTAAATAGAATCTAACTCAGTACATTGCTTAATAACGTAGAGCGTTGAATATGCAATCAATCTACCTTAAAAACACCAAGAAACTGAAACTATTTCGAAAATTCTCGATGTGCTTCATTCGAAAAGATCTAATTTATTTACCTACCATTTCATCGAAGCATTAATTTTGTTGGCAATGAAGTGCTATAATCATAATGTAATCATGTGTAATCATCGACATACATATGCACATAGCCGAGCAGGTAATACATTTCCATTATAGTCTTCGTAAATGTTTATTTATGTACCAACATCGATAGTGGCAATCGCAATGCTAATTTTCTGCTGTTGGTAAATTTGCGTTTTTGGCAACTTAATCGACGGCCATTCATTTCACTTCATTAATGATATTGCATTTATAAATTACACTATCAATAAACAATAATCCACTCCAGCAAAAACGAAAAAAAACAAAAAAACGAAAACAAAAAAGAGTTTCCTAACTAAAGGCAGTTCGATGTACCGAAATAGTGTCGATTAGCTTCACCTACCATAAGCAACAACAATTAAGGTTAGCACTTAAATAGGCTTAATACATATTTATAAACATGACGAAATACAAACATACATACACACATACATACATACATACATACACATATACATATATACATACATACACGTATACATACATACATATAAACATAAAAATCCACAGCCTTACACACACTTGCCGCTCGCTGGATATCTGGACTAAAATTACCCAAAACGGCGACCTCATTTTCACATAAAATGCTAAAATAAACAACAACAAATGGCAATTTAATCAAAGCCGTTTTGGCCATAGTCGAAATATTTTCCCATAGTTGTTGTTTTTGCTTTTAGAATTGTTATTTTAGCTATTTGCTAATAAAGTTATTTTCATTTTGTTGTTGCGCTGCATGGAGTTTGTGATTAGTTGTTGACTTTGCTTCTGCTGGCGCGCATAGCTGAAAAGTCATAAAATTAAATCTTTCCTCAATTTACTTTGCATTAAATGTAAACAAAAATTAACAGCAATACACACACATACGCACACATGCACAACTGCTTCTGCACATACAGCAGTCCAATTAGGCACCATCTCATTTTCATAGTCGTACAATACGACACTCGTCGACAAAAAAAAAAAACCACACACACAAGCAACACTTGTGATCATAATTTTGATATGTAAAATTTTTAATTCAATTTTAACTAATTTTTAATTTAAAATTATTTCATTCTTTCATAACATTCTTTCAACAGAGTTTGTGTGAAATTCAGAAAAATTCAGCAAAATTTCCAAGTTTGTCATCAGAAATTGGCATCTAATTTTTCCCATTTAATTCTAACTAATTTTTATTAAAACCCTTATTCATTATTGAACAAAAGCCACATGAATCAAATTTCCAAAGTTTGTGCGAAATTTAGAAAAATCCTTCAAATGTACATTCAAATTTCCAAGTTTTTATTCTAGATATTTAAGAAAAATATTTTATTATGCAGTTTTACAGCTAATTCAATTTTAGTATAATAAAGTGAAAGTTTTAAGGGGTTATACAGTACCAGGCCATTGAATTATGACCGATGATAAAAATTACAAATTTATGGCTTTGAGAGCGAATAAAAAGCAAACGGTTTTAAAGCATTTAAAAAAGTTTACATTTTTGGTTAATGGTAGTAAAGGGTTAAGGTATGGGCCTTTAGCACTGCGTCCATATTGATCTATTGTGCACCCTATGCTGTCTATTGACTGTTAAGTATGCTTATGACTTGTACCAGCTCCTTCTGAGGGAGCGATTGTAGGTCTTCATCTGTAAGCATGAACTTGTTTAAAATCTTTTGCCTTCTATGATGAGATGTTCTATAGACTCCTCATCTTCGCAGCAAAACCTGCAGGTGCTGGTGTTAGTTATGCCTAATTTATGTAAGTGTTTGTTGCTGGTGAAGGGACCCGTGAGGGCGCCTGTGTCTAAGACCCTCTACGTTGTTCCAATGCTGATTTAATAGAGTTTTGGCCCAGTATTTTACTTTTTGTTTTAGGCTTTTTCTGTTAAATCCAAACATGGGACTAGGTCCGATAAAATTTACATCTGCCCCTTTTTTGGCTTGAAAGTCTGCCTTTTCGTTGCCGTCATATCCCTCATGTCCTGGTACCCGAATTAATGAGACATGCCAGGTTATTGAGTGCCTTGTGGCATTCTAAGAGAGTTTTTGAGTTGTAGGTATAGCTATCTAAAGCTTTTAGAACTGATTGGCTGTCCAAGAGTATTCTAATCTTTACTCTCTTGTAGTTTCTACGTTCCATGATGTTTGCTGCTTCCATTATTGCGTATTATTCCGCTTAGAAGATGGTGGTGTCCCTGGTGAGAGTGAATGATTTGTGGATTCTGGGCCCCACTACTCCTGCTCCTACACCATAAGGTGTTTTTGATCCATCAGTGTACCATTTTTGTGAATCATCATTCATCCATTTCGGGTTTGTTTTCCACTCGATCCTCTCAGGAAAGGTAACTGTGTATCCTTATGTGAAACAGGTGGTCTGAGACTTGAGCCATGCGTATGGTGTTTTTGACTTTATTTAGGATACTTAGCTGACCGGTGAGGCTGCCTAATTTGAAATTTTCTTTCATCTGTAGCATGAGTGCTTGCGTAGCTGCTTCCTCTTGGATTGCTATATGAAGTGGTGGGAGATTAAGGAGTGCTTCTGTTATGTATTGAACGTATGATATTTATTAAAAATGAAACTGTATAATTCTTGTATACATATGTATGCAGTGTATGTGTAAAATATTGGAATCCGCGGACAACTTGTTCGGTCGGTGTCTCAATTACGTCTGTCTTTTTCTCATACATGACACCCCTTAACACCCAGAGGCGGAGTAGAATTGTGGGGCCTGTCGCTCGCGCTTCGATCTGCGCGGTTCTTCCGGTGTTGGCGATGACGAGGCGACAGGCTGTAGATTCGTTGATGGTCCTGGCGATTGAGTCTCCACGACGTGACCAGAAGTACTTGAATCAACTTCATCAGATGATTGGATTGTGCTGGCTTCGACGTCTTCGGTTGACAGTATTTCGCAGTCGGAATCTTCTGATGCCACCCGACTACGAAGCTGGTCCTGATGTCGTTTGATGACCCTAGAGTCGTTCAACCGAACCTCATAAGATATAGGCCCAGTCTGATTTTCCACCAGGCCCTCGATCCATCTCGGGCCCGTCGAATGATTACGAACCCATACTGGACTGCCTGAAATAAAAGGTTTAGTACTGACAGGGTCGGTGACCTTACCGTAAACTATTTCTTGAGGTTGAATTTTGTCGAAATAAGTTTTCAGCTCACGATTGAACAGTAGCTCAGCAGGCGAGCGGTTCGTTGTTGAGTGCGGGGTGGTGTGTTGGTTGAACAAATATCTAGCCAGGCTGAGATCGATGTTTATGCCAGGCTCTGCTTTCTTCAAATAATTTTTGGTACTTTGAACCATTCGCTCCGCCTGCCCGTTTGTAGAGGGATGGAACGGTGCAGAACGGATATGTCGAATTAGATTGTTCTTCATAAAGTTCCTAAACTCCTCAGATGTGAAAGCTGTTCCGTTGTCCGACACGAGCTCATCAGGTAGCCCATGCGAGGCGAATATTTGGCGTAACACCTTAATAGCGGCCGCTGAAGTAGTTGAATTAACTACGGCCACTTCAAGCCACTTAGAGTAGGAGTCGATGAGTATGAAGAATAATTTGCCTCGAAAAGGACCTGCGAAATCCACATGCAGGCGGGACCATGGACGTTTTGCAGATTCCCAGTGGTGCGTTGTTGTTTGGGGTTGATCGTTGCGATTTTGTTGACATGAACTGCATTTCTTCACAACGAGTTCGATTTCCGCATCGATGTTCGGCCACCAAACATAACTTCGAGCAACGGCCTTCATTTTGACGATGCCAGGATGTGGTGCATGAAGAGTTTTCAAAATATACCCTCGAAGAGTAGACGGGATTACAGCGCGGTTTCCCCAAACTAGACATCCTCTATTTGCACTGAGTTCAGTTCGACGGCAAAAGTATTGATACAGCTTATCGGAGCGGTTGATTTTGCTGGGCCACCCCCTTAACACCCAGTTGAAAACTTTGGAGAGCTCCGGATCCTTAGAAGTTTGAGAGGCAATCAGCTGCGCGCTGACAACTGGTTTTGCCGATATTTCTACCATGAGAATGTCTTCGGTCGTCGTAGACTCTGCTTCAGACAGCATTGGACAACGGCTCAAAAAGTCTGCATTGCCCATTCTAAGACCAGCGCGGTGTACCAAATTGAAGTTGTACGCGCTGAGAAAAATTGATCGACGAAGCATTGTGTTCGAAATTACGTTGGGGACCGGTTTTGTTGTGGTGAAAATTCCCAAGAGTGGACGGTGATCGGTGACAAGCGTAAAAAATTTGCCATATAAGTAGTTGTGGAATTTCTTCACTCCAGAGACGAGGGCGACTGCTTCCCTATCTATCTGTGCGTAATTTCGTTCTGCCTTCGACAGCGTCCTTGAGTAGAATGCAATGGGTTTCTCCGACCCGTCTGCTAACCGGTGGCTGAGAACTGCTCCGAGTCCGTACGGCGATGCGTCACAAGTGAGCACTAAGGGCAAGTTCTCATTGTAATGGATAAGCACATTATCTGATGCGATCAGCCTTTTAAGCGTATTGAAAGCGGTTTCGTGTTGCTCTTTCCAAGTCCATCGAGCACTTTTGTCGAGCAAGCGGTGAAGCGGCTCAGCGATTGTTGCTTTGTTGGGTAAAAAGGCGTGATAAAAGTTGAGTAAGCCCAGAAACGCTTGGAGTTGCTTCTTGTCCTTTGGCGATGGTGCTTCATGAATGGCCTTGATCTTGTCATGTGAGGGTCGTATACCGAGATTGTCCAGTTTAAACCCCAAAAATTCGATGGATGGCACACTAAACTGGCACTTGTCCTTGCGCAAACGTAGTCCGGCCTTGTCGAAACGTACAAATATTTGTTCCAGTCTGTTTGCGAGCTCATCTTCCGATTTACCCATGACCACGATGTCATCAAAGTACGGCAAGACGCCAGGAATGTTTTGCAAAACGTTTTCGATGCAGCTTTGGAATATACCGGGTGCTGATGAGATGCCAAACTGCAGCCTGGTTACCTTGAATGCGCCTTTATGCGTTGACACGGTTTGCAGGAGTGATGAACGCTCATCAACCACGAGCTGTTGGTATGCCTGTGCCAAATCAATTTTTGCATAAATCGATCCACCTTCAATCGAAGCCAAAAGCGTGCTAACGGCTGGAATTTGATGGCAGTGTGGCTTAATTGCCTTATTCAGCGTCGATTTGTAGTCACCGCATATACAGATGGAACCATCTTTCTTTACCACGGGCACTATTGGCGTTGCCCAATCGGAGTATTCCACAGGCTCCAAAATACCTTGACAACATAAGCGATCGATTTCTTCTTCCACGAGGCCCTTAATGGCGAAGGGTATACGGCGTGGAGGCAGTCTCACGGGCGGCACCGCCGAATCGATTTGTAAAGACACTGGTGGTCCTGTGTAGCGACCAAGATCTGTTGAGAATAAATGATCGTATTTCTTCAGAATGGCTTTGATGCTGAGACCACTGTTGACGGCAAAAACTCCTTCTATACGTATGCCCAGTGCATCGAACCAGTTGCAACCAACAAGATTAGAGCCACCACTGTTTGCGATGATTAGCGGCAAGTTGTCAATTTTACGGCGGTTGTAATAAATTGACACATCGATGATCCCCTTGACTGGGATGTGGTTGCGTTGGTAATCGCTAAGATCCAAATCACACTTGGAAAGATCTGGCCTTCTGTTGGACCAGACGCTATTGAACGTAGATTCCGTCATGATGGTCACAGGCGACCCAGAATCCACTTCAAAAATACATGTGCTGCCATTAATCGTAACTGAGATCGACTTCTTCTGATTGACCAAGGGCGTGATCTGATTGACATTCTCTCGACGAGATGATTTTTTCCGCATTGAAACTGAACGAGCATTTGTTGAGTTGGATGAAGACGCTCTGTGTGAATTGACATTCGACGCGCTGCGGCAGGCTCGCTGCAGATGCCCCTTAACTCCGCATGCGTTGCAAAGTGATTCACGATATGGACACTGCTTACGAGGGTGTGATCCACCACAACCATTGCATGACAGCTGCTGGTTTCTGTTGACGGCGTTTTTTGTTCGTGTACGAAAACGATTGTCGTTGACAACATTAACTGGTTCACTGGGGTGCCTCATAGCCATAGCACTGATGGCTGCTGCCTCATTCGAAAGTGCACGTTCGATAACCTTTTGCACTGTTAGATCCTTTTCTGCCAGTAAGCCTTTCTGCAGTCCTTCGTCCTTCATGCCACATACAAAACGGTCGCGAAGCATGCGGTCGAGTGCCGTACCGAAGTTGGAGTCCACTGCCAATGTGCGCAATGCTGCTATGTAATTACTGACAGACTCGTCCGGATATTGATCACGTTTGTGAAAATGATAATAGGCCGCAATTTCGGATGGACGTGGTGAAAAATGGTTGGTTAGAATCGTTTTTATATCGGGAAGATTCAGATTACTAACCTGCTTTGGTGACGCCAATGATGCCAAGAGGTCGTAGAGTGACGCTCCGGCCAATGTGAGGAATGCTGCCTTTTGACGACCTTCCTCTTGTACATCATTAGCCAGAAGGAACAAATCGAAACGCGCCATATACGTTGACCATTTATTTGGATGATTTAAATCAAATGGTTCCAAATTTCCAACTCCAGCCATGTTGACTCGTTTGACCTCTTGCAAAATAACTCGTTCAGTCTTCACAGTGAATGTGCTGCTATCAGTTGAGGAATGCGAATCACCGCTACTTTTTATTTGTTTTCCGTTACGATCCATGTGCTCTCAACGAGAGCTGACTTGCGACTTTTTTCTGATCCAATTTTTATGACTTCAAAATATTCTTTGCGAATAAGGCGACTTAACACAAGGTTGTGTGAATGTCAGTGCATTTTTGTATTTGCAAACGGTTCCTGCAAATTCAATGTCCTTGTTGTTGTGTGCCGGTAGGTTTTGTCGATATGCTTTGTTTCACTTTTCGAGTGACTTACGCGCAATACGTATGTACATATAGTATATGTGTATGTTGTTTTTATTATATTATGTATTATATTATTGTACACATCCCATCCTCGTCGCCAGTGTTATGTATTGAACGTATGATATTTATTAAAAATGAAACTGTATAATTCTTGTATACATATGTATGCAGTGTATGTGTAAAATATTGGAATCCGCGGACAACTTGTTCGGTCGGTGTCTCAATTACGTCTGTCTTTTTCTCATACATGACAGCTTCCATGCCAGCTGTTGGCGTAGTTCTCATAGCCCCTGTGATGCATAGGCAAGCAAGCCTTTGTACTTTTCCCAGTTTGGTTACCGCTGTTTTTTGAATAGATTTGCTACACCATACTAGTGCCCTACTATAGTATGATTGGTCTAACCACCAGGATCTCCCTAGTAATTTTTGGTTGTCCACAAAGATTTCGGGGCTTTTTTTGTTATATTATTTATATGTGACTCTCAAGTGAGTTTTTTATCTAAGGTTAAACCTAGATACTTGACCTCTGCCTTTAGTTCTATCACTGTTTCATTTATTTCCCATATAGGAAACTCCAACTTTCTTTTTCTTGTGAATGGGATAATTGTGGTTTTGTTAGGGTTGATCGACAGCCCCTCCTTTTTACACCATTCCCATGTTGCGTTCAAGGCATTTTGCATTAAGTCTGTTAGTGCCCTTTCATGGTTGCCTTTTCTTATAACAGATATGTCATCTGCATAACCAATGGTTATAAATCCCTTATTATTTAGGTGCTGCACCAAGTCATCAACCAGTAGGGACCATAGCAGTGGAGAAAGAACTCCTTGCGGACATCCCTTTACTGTTTTTACATTAAGTTCAGCTTGGCCTAACGAGGCTTTAATAATCATCTGATTAAGCATTTGGCTTATCCAATGTGTTAGTATAGGGTTTGCATCTCTTTTCTCGAGTGCTGTTTCCATGGATTTGTCATTTGCGTTATCGAAGGCTCCCTCTATGTCCATAAAGGAACAGAGGGCTTGACCCTTGGAAGCACACAATCTTCAGAATATCGTTCTCCGGCTCTTCTGCGAACAAAATTTGGTGTTTTTGTGACCGCTTCCAATCGGCATTCATCGCTGAAGATGATCTGTAAGAAGAAAAACATAACCACAAAAAAGTGTGATATTCACATCTTCTTACTGCTATTTGACAAAGAAAAAAAATGTTTTTTTAAACTCCCTTTTTTCCAATATTCCACGTTGAAGTCTTTGTGAAGTTGTGCCCAAAGTTTCCGCCGATTTCGCATACATGGTGCCAGTTTTGGCTTTTTTGCTGGTCGTCTGCAAAAAATTCCATTTTCGTATAAGCATCGTCGTAACGTTCTTTCCGAAATATTTGCTCCAGATTCCTGAACCTCTCTTAAAATCATCCGACTTGAAGCATTTCTGTTCCAGACAAGTGTTTGGACGGTTTTGTGATCCTGCCTGGTTGAGGTGATGCGTTCAATTTGCGGCGACAATTTTGGCGATTGTTTGAAGTTACCGCTAAAATGTTGTTGGTATTTTTCAACTTTTTGGCAACATTTACCACAGACGCCTTAGATATTCCAACGGTTCTTGCTATGTCTGCATAGCTCCGTTTCTTCTTGGCTTTCAAAAGAACTGCAATTTGTTGCTTTTGTCCCGATGTCAAATCCGACTTTCAGCCAATTTTCTAAAAAAAAACTGGATAAATTAAAAAAAATTATAATCCACGTGACAAATTCAAAAGATATGTATATTTTGTACTTACTGTTGTTATATTTTAGATATATGAATATTCGCTTTTCAGACGATCTCAATTAGTTTTTTTTATGCTCTTCACACAAGATCGAATTAATTCGCACTGGCACTTGCACTCTTAACTTTTTACATATAAGCAAAAAAACTTATCCTTTTCTAATCGTCGCAGGCCAATTGACCGGAAATTATTAAAAACATCTAAGAACAGGTTAAAACCCCTTAAAACCTTTTTTATTTGGAAAAGCCCAAATTAGATTGAAAATTTTACCTGATATTTGAAGTTTTCAGAAAAAATGCCATCGGTCGTAATTCAATGGCCAGGTACTGTACTTGAATTACTTTGCTATTGCAGAAAGCGGCTCCTTGCCACTTATTCCAATATGACAATGCCTGTATATATTATACGTAAAATTAATTTTTTTATGTATGTGTTAAAGTGTTTTGATAACAAATTCTATGTAAAATCTTGACTGTCACGTTTCTAACGCACAGACCGAACGCATGGAATGGTTTCTTGTCTACTGACCTGTTGATAAGAATATCGATTATTTTTCACCCAATACAAGTTGATGAAGTCTTATCTTCCAGTGCCTACCTATGCCACTGGATCGGCAAAAATACGTTCGCTTCTTTTGGCAGTGGCGATTTTTATTTAAATTGACATTTTCACAGCAATTTTAACATTTTGAATTGGAGAATATTGCCGATTACTACAGCGTACAAAAGGTTCAAATAATCGGTGCGATTGCGTGAAAAATGCGTATGATTGATAGAAATGTGAACATACTTTGAGAAATCTAATAATTTTATTTTTATTTTATATTTTAGAAATTTTTTTTCGGAAGTACACCAAAGAAAAACTCAAACATATTTTTCCAAGCGATAGTACTAACTAAATGTAGGCTCGATACGCGCCAGTGGTGACATCTCTCTGAGACTAGTATACCCTCGTATAAATATTCACTCATAAATAATATTTTCTTCTTCGTTATCTCTACTTTTAAAAGCAAATTAATTATTTTATGGTGAGTATGGTGAATATTGTGAATAATGGTGAATATATATATATACGCGTACACCCTTTTTGGGTGTTTGGCCGAGCTCCTCCTCCTATTTGTAGTGTGCGTCTTGATGTTGTTCCACAAATGGAGGGACCTACAGTTTCAAGCCGACTCCGAACGGCAAATCGTTTCTGTGAGGAGCTTTTTAATGGCAGAAATGCACTCGGAGGTTTGCCATTGCCCGCCGAGGGGCGACCGCTCTTAGCAAAAACGTTTTCTTCATTTTGGTCTTTCACCCAGATTTGAACCTACGTTCTCTCTGCGACTTCCCAATGGTAGTCACGCACCAACCCATCCGTGGTAATTAATTTATATTTAAGAAATGTTATTCGATTGTTATTTAAAAAATAAGCTAATAATAAATAATTATTAAAAACGCTATTTTGTTAAAACAAAGAAAAAAATTTTAACAATTATACAAAAAAAAAAAGATTAAAAAAAAATAATTGAAAAAAGGAGAAAACAATTATAATAACAAAAAAATAAAAAATTGAACAAAAGAAAAATGGTTTTAAATTTTAAAAATTAAAAAAAAAAAATTTTTTTATCGAAAAAAGATTAAATTAAAAACAAAATGACAAAAAAGTTCAATTGAAAAACAAATTGAAAAGTAATAATAATAAAAAAAGCTTTGTGGAGAAGAATATTATTTTAAGCAATCAAAAAAATACAATTTTTAATTAAAAACAAAATTAGCAAAAATAAACGTAAAAAAATTTTGAAATTAAAAAAAAAGTTACAGAACAAAATTAAAAGTTGAGTTGAAAACAAAATTAAAAACAAAATAATAATAAAAAAAATTTTTGCGGAGAGAACAGTGTTTTACATTTTGCAATAAAAAAAAAATTAATTAAAAACAAAATAAAAAAAAACAAATTTAAAAAAATGTGGAAAATAAAAAAAAAATTCTAAAAAAAAAATTTTAATTTTTTTAGGAAAATTCTTTTTTTTAGATTTGTTTTTAAGTTATAATAAAAAAAATCTAAAACATTTTTTTGTAATTTGGTTTTTAATTTAAACTTAAAATAAATTTTGTTATTGATAATGTTTTTAGTTTATAATTAAAAAAATTTTGTTTTTCATTTTGTTTTAATTTAAAATTAAAAGAAATTTTATGTTTCATTTTTCAAACTTAAAAAACAAAAAAAAAGTTTAATTGAAAACAAAATTAAAAAAAAAAAATAATAAAAACAATATTGTGGAGAAGAAAACTTTTTGCAATCAAAAGAAAATAAAATTTTTACATAATTATAAACAAAATTAGAAGAAATGAATGTACAAAAATTTTGACACAAAAAACAAATACAAGAAAAATTAGAATATTTTTAGAAAAATGGTTTTTCATTTTTTTTGGGAATAATGGTTTTTAATTTTTTCATAAACTTGTTTTTAATTCTGAATAAAAAAAAGTAAAGTAAGTAAAGTAAAGTACAAGTAAAAGAATTTTTTCTCTGTTTTTTTTTAATTTAAACGCCTTAAAAAAATTTAAAATTAAAGTTTAATAAATACACAATGAAGAATTAAAAAGAATTGTTTGGGGAAGTATTTATTTAGTTTTTGCTTACGCAACAAATTTAACTAAAATACAATTTTTTTTTTCACCTCAGTTGGACTTTAGTGAGTCACAAACCAGTTTACGCCAGATAGGTGCTTCTGACTTATTCGCATTGCTACTCGCATTGAGCTGATTGATTGCTCTTGCTGCGTAGGGTCCAGTTAAGAAGTTTAATATTTTTTCAATCAATGCAATACAAAATATTTATTTATTTTTTTCAATTAAAACCAAAATTAAAACGCTCCTTTACATTCTCATATACACACATACACGCACATCTACCCACCGTTGTGACCTCGTACTATTTCCTTAAGTGTCAACAGGAGGACATTTGTCCTTGCGCATAAATATTTGCAGTGCAACTTGATTAACATTCCACGGTTGGCTGGTAGGCAGGCAGGCAGGCAGCCAGGTGAGCAGGTATACACGCACGCATATCACACATCTCTGCATAAATATTTATTCAGCATGTGTGTGTGTGTGTGTGTGTGTGTGTGAGGAGGGCACGCAGTTTGCCAAGTGCCATGGAATGCACTTTAAGTGCTGTCAACGAGCATTAACTTGGCGCTACCGCACACATTCCACACGCTCGTGCGGCATTCCACATAAATTCCACTAACGAAAAAAGGCGCGCAAAATGTACTCAAGTGTACGAGGAAGTAAGTGGCAGTATCGCAAGTTGGCTTGCAGTAAACAGAAAAATAAAAACAAACAATCAACGAGAAGGAGTTTGTTTGTCAACAACTTTGCCGCTTGTCACGTGACACTTGTTGTTATTGTCTTACTGCTGGTGGTAGTGGTGGTAGTGGTGCAGCTACTGTTATTTCTCCTGCTAATGCTATCACTGTTGCTTTTATTGTTATTGCCGTGTAATCATTCACTTCCTTGTTGCTTGTTATTGTTATTGTTGCTCCGTTTGTTTGCTATTGCGATTTCTAGTTGTGTAAGCTAGTTGTGGTTGTTGTTGTGGGGAAGGTGGTGCCCAAATGTTGTTGTTAGAATACACTACTGCATGCTTACCATGCAGCAGCAACAACAAATGCGGCCAGTCTACGTTTTGCACGCTGCTCTTGGCCAATGCGCAGGACACTAAAATCAACCCTTCAAAATGTTTAGATTTTACAAAATGTGAATGTGCAAACAAGAACTAAGCGAGTCGAATGAAAAAAGGCGGGAATGGGTTGTCTTAAGCAGCGAACAAAATACATCGTGATACATGGTGTGAAGGTGTGTGTTTTTGGCCCAAAAGGTGTGCGGTAGAGGTGGGGGCGTATGAGTGATTCTTTGGGTTTGAAAATTTAGAAAAATAAATATAAATATAATATTATATTATATCAGAAAAAAAAATAAAAAAAGTTAATATAAATATAATGTAACAAAAAAACCAAAAAAATAAAAAAAGGTAATATAATAAAAAAAAAATAAATATAAATAAAAAAAAAATTATAAAAACAAAAAGTATATCAACTAATTTATATCGATGTTCGATTTTCACGAAATCTGCCAATTTTCAGTGGTTTTTTGTTTTTAGATAAAGTTTTAAAAGTAAAATTAAATGTTCGAGAGCAGTTAAAAAAGTTTGATTCGATTTATGTATAATTTTTTAATATCGTAAAAACGTTTTAGCTAAAATTTAACAATAAAAAAAGTTCCTAGAATAGTAAAATAAATGAAAAGGTCAGTCCATAAGTTCGTGCGTTTTTTAAAGGTGGTTTATAAAATTATTAAATAAGATGTTTAAAGTATTTATTAATCAATAATATCTTTTCCTTCATTATTTACAATGTCTTCCCAACGGTTAGGCAAATTTTTAATTCCCTGCTCAAAAAATTTGTTTTCCTTGCAGCCAAAATACGCTTCGATATCCCTTTTTATAGCTTCTGTTGGGGATTACTTCTTGTTACTCATATGGGATTGAAGTCCACGGAAAAGGTGATAATCACAAGGTGCAATATCCGGAGAGTATGATGGATGCGGCATTAGCTCCCATCCGAGCTCGTTCAGCTCGCCTAATGCTTGCCTTGCGGTATGAGGTCTTGCGTTGTCTTGGTGAAACAAAACTTTGCGTCTATTCACTAAAGACGGTCGATTTTTGTTAAGTGCCTCATTCAGGTTCGATATCTGATGGGAATAATAATCAGCATAATAATAAACGAAATTCTGGTTTGGTTCCAGAAGTTCATAATAAACAATACCGGCCATATCCCACCAAATAGACAGGAGAATCTTCTTGGGGTGAAGGCCATCTCTAGGGATCGGTTCTGGTGTTTCATCTTTATCTAACCATTTTTCATCACCAGTAACGATACATTTCAAAAAACTTTCATTTTCAAGCCGTTGCAACAGCTGAGAACACACATTCACTCTCTGCTGAAGGTTGGCGACGGAAAGTCTATACGGAACCCATTTTCCCCGCTTTGAAACCTTTCCCAATTGAACCAGGTGCCTGTGCACTGTTCCATGCGATGAATGTAACCTGTGAGCTATCATATCGACTGTCAAATTTGGCTCAGCTTCCACGAGTTCGAGCAAGGCGTCGGAGTTAAAGACTTCAGGACGACCAGCGCGCCGGGCATCCTCCACGTCGCAGTTACCACTTCGGAATTTTGAAAACCACTTTTGCGCAGTCCTTACCCTCACGGTATCCTCTCAGTGAACAGTGTTTATTTCTGCAGCAGCAGTGGTTGCATTTTTACCACTTTTATAAAAAAAATACAGAATATGCCTCTTATACGCGTTCGAAGATTACATTTTATTTTTTAAGAACACGTGCTTCTATCCGCTACTAAAATCACTTGTTGGATGCACAAAATATCAAAGAAAATATAAATAGTTCCGTTATATTCCGCGAATAATTTTTTGTTACAAAAATCGTACGGAAGTGAAATTATGGGTAAAATACGCACGAACTTATGGACTGACCTGATATTATTTCTTTTTTTTCATTTTTATATTATTTTCTTTTTTAATTTTTTTTATTTTTATTTCTTTTTTCTTGTTTTATTTATTATTAGTTATTGATTATTTATTACCATAGGTTTTGTTATTATTAAGATTTGTTATTTTAATTTATCAACTGTTAAAATAAGGTTTTGGTATTGAAATTGTACAACACAATTGTACAACACATTTTGACAGCCTGACAAATTCGAAAATTGATTCTATTCTATTCTATTCTATTCTATTCTATTCTATTCTATTCTATTCTATTCTATTCTATTCTATTCTATTCTATTCTATTCTATTCTATTCTATTCTATTCTATTCTATTCTATTTTTTAATGCATTTGATTTTTAATTTAATTTTTTTTTTTTTCAAACTAATTTTTATTTTATTTTTTTTGTTTTTTCTTAAACCTCCATTAATTTCTAAACTAAATACCATTAATCAAATTATGCTTCGCACTTTGGCCAACAAGTATGCAATAATGATGATATGTAATAAGAATAATAATAAAAGGAACTTTAAACCAGCCCCCAAACCACACTAACACGCGCGCAATGCCGTTGCTTCGCATTCCGTTGGTTGGTGTGAAGTTATGTCCTTGCACAACACTAGCGCCATCTCGCTCTGTGCAATCGCAATGCAATCACGAGACGCTTGCACACGTGCTACACGCTGTAAATCTCCGTGTGTGTGTGTGTGTGTGAGAGTGTGGCTGTGGTGTGCCTACACTTGTTTGTTGCAAATTGAACGGCGAATCCTTTCTTGGCTGCCGCTTTGGCGGTTTTAGTTTCTAGACTCTAGCCTCGCATGCAGGACGCTTTGCTGCTGCTCGGCAGGACAACCAATATCGGCGCGTTCGTATGCATGTCGTCGTATTCGTGCGCGAATCGTCAAGCGAATGTAGTAGTAACGGTAAAATGCGAAACACGCTCGGTCACTGTTTGAAATGTTAACGGATTTGAGCATTTGAAATAGCTCAAAAACATGAATTTTCGCAGTTGAAATGAGAAAATATAAATGAAAAAATTATTTCGCCAAGAAACATCAGTGAATTTATAAGTTAATAACTTTGTTGTTAATGCGACGACAGCGCGTAAAAGTGAACTTCATTCAAGTTACTGAAAATGTAGAAAGAAAAAAAAGAAAGCAAATAATTCTAAACTTACGCGCAAAACGCTAAATTCGTAAGCTAAATAAATATTTAAATGTTGTGTTGTAATTCTTTTCCAACTTGATGTGTTTACAACTACTAAATGTTGTTGTTAATATGCTTTCTTAGTTATTGTTGTCTTTCTTGGTGTTAGCATAATAACATACATACATACACACATGCAAATATAGAAATTTTGTTTATAGATGTAAATGTGAAGGCTCTAAGCTCATAAATATTTGTGTCTTTCCATGTCGTTTATCTTTGTTATCAATGTCTCTTGAATAAATATGAAATTCTGAAAATTTTGTAACTCTAATAGCTAAGTTATTTATGTAGAGCTAAGTTATTTATGTAGCCTTCTACACTAGAAACTCAACAAATTACGTGTCTATGTAATTATCAACTTATTTTGTTTTTCTTTTACCTCTGCTCATCAGCATCTGTAAGACAAACACAACTCTGTAGAGGACAAAAAAAAAATAACATTTGCTTAAGGGCTAAAAAAAAAATATTAAGAAATATTACATTAAAAAAAGGAAATAATTTATAAAAAAAATTATTAACTAAATAGGCATACACAGATTGTAGTCACGTTTTTGATACAAAAACTAAAAAACAAGAAAAAAAAATTGTACGGTTAGTAAACAGAAGCAGAAAAATATTTAGCTAAAAGAGATAAGAAAATAATGAGAATAAGAAAAGAAGCATCTTAAATTTATCTTTCTGAAATACGTACAGTATTGCACAAAACTTCAGCAACTTTTTTTTGCGACGCCATAAATGCCTCAGGGCTTCTTCAAATAGTGAACATAACTTTAGGTTGTTTTTTATTTGATTGTTTTTTCTATATTTTTAAATTTTTTGTACGTTTTTTTATAATTTGAAATTTTTTATTGTTTTTATTGTTTTGAATTTTTTTAAATTTTTTTTAATTTTTTTACGTTTTTGTAAAATTGGGAATTTTTAATTTTTATATTGTTTTGAATTTTTTTTAAACAAAATTGCAGCAACTTTTTTTGCAACGCCATAAATGCCTCAGGGCTTCTTCAAACAGTGGATATGTGAACATAACTTTAGGTTTTTATTTTATTGTTTTTCCTATACTTTTTAATTTTTTTATTTTTTTTCGTTTTTTTATAATTGGGAATTTTTAATTTTTTTTTTTTATATTTTTTTTATTGTTTTGAATTTTTTTTAACAAAATTGCAGGAACTTTTTTTTGCGAGACCATAAATGCCTCAGGGCTTCTTCAAATAGTGGATATGTGAACATTGGTTATGGTGATAGTCGCTCTGCACGCCCAACTCACTTAGACCTTACAGGTCCGTATGTGAACATAACTTTAGGTTGTTTTTTATTTTATCGTTTTTATATTGTATATTTTTATTTTTTTCGTTTTTTGTATAATTTTTAATGTTTTTTTTTTTAGTTTTTTTTTAGTTTTTCTTTTAATTTTCTTTTTTATTTTTTCGAATTTGTTTTTTTAAGTTTTTTTGACTTTTTTATTTATTTTTTAATTTTTATATTTTTCTCTTTTTTTCTTTATTTATTTTATTTTCTTAATTAATTTTTTTTATTTATGGTTTTTATTTATTTCTTTTATTTATCGTTTTTCAATTTTTTGTTTTTTTATTTATATTATTTTCTAATTTTTATATTTTTTTAATTTTTTTCTTTATTTATTTAATTTTTTAAATTTTTTGTTTTATTTATTGTTTTTTATTTTTTTATTTCTTTCTAATTTTTGAAGTGAAACTTCTTAGGCGTGAAACTTTTAAGGCCATGCAACGTTTTGGGCATTTTCGTTCCGCGAGAGAGAAAAAAAAAATATATCGAAAAGGAAAAGGAGAGAGAGAGCTACACCTTATATATCTTAGATGTTGGTGCACACTTGTAGGAAATATATTTTTGGTGCCTACTTTTTGGCGTTATATTTCCTTGGATCCCACTGTTTGGGGCGTTTTTTGGTCCCAAATATTTTGGTGTTTTTTGTTTTCTTTTTGTGCCTAGTTTTTGGCTCTTTTCCCCGTTTTCTGGCTAGTGCTTGTGCGTACTACGAGTATAAAGCGATATTCATTCCGGCGGGGGATTTATGGGTATTGCCTTGCGGTAATTTGTGCCGTTGCTGCGGTCCTGTAATCGCTGCGTTTGTGCGGGTGATAAACGCTCGAAGTAGTGCGCGTTGTTGCCACGGTTTGTGTCCGGCGTTTACCTACACCGCTCGACCCTTCTCCGTGTTTTGTAAATGCTGATTCATTATATTGTATATATGTTGAGTTAGTCGCTCTGCGTGAGACTTCCCAAGCATTTAACTACTGTATCAGCTACTGACTCGATTCCCAGATCGCGTTCCAAGTCGTGGGTGTGGCTATGCCATGGTGCGTTAATAGCGTAGCTCAAAATTTTATTATGAAACTTTTGTGTTGTCATAATGTCGCTTGATTTTGAGCCACCCCATAGTTATATGCCGTATATACGGGCCTAAAAACTTGTTTATAGAAGAGCAGCTTGTTGCGAGTTGATAAGGCGGATTGTCTGCCTAATGCATTTGGCGAAGTTTTATTTCCAGTTCCTCTTTTTTCTTTTTCACGTGTTCAGTCCATGCAAGCTTCGCTTGTAGTGCAATTTCAAAGTATTTAGCAGCATTTGAGCAAAGCCGCTGTCTTGTGAGACTCCAGCTTTAATATCTTTGAGTTCAGAAAATGCGCAATCTAGTTTGACACGGAAGAAACGTGCAAACAAGCATGACTTCATTATATAATAATATTCTTTTGGTAGAATTGTGCTGATTTTTCGGAGCAAGCCATCATTACACACCTTATCAAAAGCCTTCGTTACAACCCAAACAAAGACGGCCAAACAAATTTTCTTTTCTTTAAATGCATTTTCGATGATGCGGGTTAACCCGGGCACGGAATCCAAATTGACGTGTGGGTATTATTTTTTTTTTTCAAGGGTGTTATCAATACGCTTTATGAAGTAATGCAGCTTTCTCATGAGTTTTAAGAGCGTTGGTGATAATTAAATTGGGCGTTATGACGTGACATCGTTCGCTAGCCTGCCGGATTTTAAAAACATAATCACTTCAGCTACTTTCCAATAGATCGGGACGAATTTTAATTTCAGAATGGAATTCATTACTGTTTGTTTGTATGGGTTAGTTTTTAAGAGAAGCTGATTTAAAATTTCTGCAGTGATTATTTCCTATTTCCTTGTCCGTTATTAAAAATACCGCAAGTGATCAATGTCTGCGTTTTGTGGTGTATTGTTAGGCGACATAGTATCAGCGAGATTGTGATAAAAAACTTTGCATTTATCGCTGTTTGTTTTAGCCCATGCGTTGCTAGGTGTGTAATTTTCGGAAAGAATTTGTTCTTTGTTGCTATTCAGTTTCTCTTGGAATAATATAATTTTCTTTTACATTTATTTGGCCATGGAATATAAATCAAGACTGAGTCTCGGAAAAAAAATTCAATTCAATTCATTCATATTTTACTTAAACTACACTTGTGTTCACATAATTAAGTCACTTTCTCTTAATTCTTAACTTCGGGTTTATTCAAAATAATCTCCTCTGGCCCCGATACACTGTTTTGTACGATCTAAAAACAGGGTTTCAGGTCATTGACCGGAAAGTCCTTCAGGATGTCGGTACAAGCCTTTTGGATGGCCTCTACAGACGCAAAACGTTTTCCTTTCATGACCAAATGCAATTTTCCGAATAGGTAGAAGTCACAGGGAGCCATATCAGGCGAATATGGAGAGTGATTGATGGTTAAAATGCGATTTCTAGTCAAAAACTCAGTCACAAGAGTGGATCGATAAGGTGGCGCATTATCACCCAATAAGCGCCAGCTTCCTTTTTTGCGGTATTCAGGGCAAATTCGACGAATGCGATCCAACAAACGCTCACAACGGGAAGATAGAAAATTGCATTGACGGTTTGGTCTGTTGGTACGAACTCCTTGTGGACAATTCCTTTGGAATCGTAAAAACAAATGAGCACCGACTTAATTTTTGACTTCTCCAAGACCGATTTTTTGGGTGGTGGCTCGTCTGGGGCCTTCCATTCAGCACTTTAATGCTTTGTTTCAGGTTCACGTTGGAAACGCCACGTTTCATCACCAGTTACATTGTTATAAAGGAAGTTCTCGTCTTTTCTCGCCTCATCAATGAGGTCTTCTAAAAATATAAAAAAAAAATAAAAATTAAAAATATAAAAAAAATAAAATAAACTAAAAATATAAAAAAAAATAAAATATAAACTAAAAATATAAAAAAAATAAAAATTTAAAGTATAAAAAAAATAAAAAAAATATAAAAAAAAATTAAAAATATAAAAAAAATAAAAATATAAAAAAAATAAAAATTAAAAATATAAAAAAAAAAAATTAAAAACATAAACAAAAAAAAAATTTAAAGTAAAAAAAAAAAAACATAAAAACTAAAAATATAAAAAAAAAATAAAAATTAAAAATATATAAAAAACAATTTAAAATGAAAAAAAAGATATTAAAAAAAAATATAAAAAAAATGTTAAATATTTAAAAACACCGTGTCTGGTAGTGCCGTATGCACCTCAAAACCAGTTATCGCTATTGTCAAATAAGTTGCTGAAGTTTTGCACAATAGTGTTTGTGTGTGTGCTTGCTACTTCTTAATTATTCAGGTGAATTTTGTCAGTTTTTGCTGAAACCTAAAAAATTTAAAATACACAGACATTTAAAGTGAAATATTATGTCCATGACTCACCTATTCAAATGTTATGTTTTTATCAATCAAATTCAATCAAACTCCGCACAACCATAACGTCCTTGGTTTTATTGTTATTCGTTTTTGTATTTATATCTTAAATGTTTTAGCCTTTACCGAACTACGCAGTTGTGATCCAATGAGTGTCTTTCCTAATGTGAACCTTCTTGTTTTGATTTCTAAATGTTGTTTATATGTTTATGGCGTTTTTATGTATTTTACGAGGTTGTTTTTTTATATTTTGTGCGCAACAATGAATGATCGGGATATCAAATAATAATGAAAATGGCTTTATTGCTTTTCAAAATATTCTCCTTGGCAGGCAACTTTTGCATTCGCTTGAATAAATTTTTAAATCACTTTTGCCACTTAAAAGTGGATACCTGTAGAAATTTTTAGATCAATAAACTTAAAAGTTTCCTCCGAAAAAATTCTGGAAAATTCGCTTCTTTGTGGCCTTCTAACTGTATATAATCCCTTAAAGGCTTTAAAAGCTTCTTCAGGCATTGAATAACGTGCACCTCGCATTTAATTTTTGATGCTCGGGAATAAAACGAAATCAGTAAGTGCCAAATCAGGACCGTAAGGCAATCTTACCAAAAGTGTAAAATCAGTGCTAATTCGATCTGTTGAATGCTCAAAAACTCTCTTGTTTGAGCCGTTACGTGAAAGTTCGCATTGTCCTGTTGAAGAATGAATCGTTCATTCAACGCAAAAGCGCAAAATATAAAAGGCAACCTTAGTAAATGTTTGTTAATCGTTGTTAAGTGTTTTTAAAGGTTTTTATGCATTTTATATAAATTTTAAGAAAAATCGATGTGAACTTAATGTGTACTTATACCTTATAAGATCTATGTCTATCTATAATATTAGCCCTAAAGTGAAGAAAATATTCCATTTTATATTGAAACAAGTTTTTTTAACCAATTCTGGTTAGTCAATAGTTGTCAATATATTTTATTTATATGTACGTTTCGCTCATCGTGCATCGCTTTATCCTGGAATTTGTTTATGGTGTGCGAATCGGGGAGTTAAATTTTCTACAGATATATATAGCCCGTGCTATAAGCATGTCCGATTCGCAAAGCGCCTACGGACTATAATCACCCCCATCACTCATTTCTGTCAGTTCCCCGCGGGACCCACATTGATGGCGTCCCTTCATAGGGCAGGTGAAAAACAATTGAAATTTGAATTGGTGAGATTTGGTGGTTCCTAACTCACTCAGGCTAAAAAGCCCATTGTATTTAGAGCTCTGAAAAGAGGGTAGATAGTCAAGGGGGAAAGGAGAAAAGTACCAGAGAAAGAGATAGGAAAGAATAGAGACAGAGACAGAGGTAGTTACTCCTGTGAGAATTTTCCAGATTCTTTGGTAAATCTGTAAATATCCTCCAGTTTTAGAGAGCGAATATTATTCATTCTCACGACATCGGAACCCAAAACTCGAAGCCTTACTCTAGCAAATGCGGAACACTCACAGAGAAATTGCTCAGTGCCATCCGCTTCTTCCAAGCAAGACAGGCAAATCAAGTCCTCAATGATTCCAATATTGGTCATATGCTGACCCCATAGGTTGTGTCCTGTAATAATACCGACCATCAACCGAACGTCTTTCCTTCCAAGTTTTAGTAGAAAGTTTGACACTTTTCTGTTCAGACTTGTCACAAAACACTTTGCAGTTCTGCCGCGTTCTAGACCGGACCATCGCTCTTTATCTAAATTGCATACATAATCGCTGAACCAATTCATGATTCCTGCGGAACTGATTCCGATTATTGGTGGGGGAACCGCTTATCCACGATTGGCCAATTCATCGGCAATTTCGTTTCCTTCAACATCGGAGTGCCCTGGAACCCATATAAGTACAAGCCTGTTGTGTCTTGCGACAGAATTATGCTTCTTCTTACATTCTTGAAGAATCTTTGAGGTTTGCTTCGCGTTCTCCAGGGCCTTTAGTGCAGCTTGACTGTCACTGAAAACTTCAATTTGTTTCCTGTTCCTCCTCCTCTCGATTATCCATTCGGCTACTTTCAGGATGGCAAAAATTTCCGTTTGGAAAAAAGTTGCCATTTCTCCCATTGCCATTTTCACCATTACTATCGTTTAAGTACCATCCGGCTCCAGACCCTATTTCAATTTTGGACCCATCGGTAAAGAAAATATCCGTCAAACTTCCCTGAATGCATTCTGGATTGCTCCATTGCGTCACATCAAATTTCCTTTCAAATGAAACTATGGTCCTTATGTGTCAAAAGCAGGTTTTACCAAAGGCTCTTTGCTGAAAAATCCTTAATGCGCGATTCACCGTCAGTGAAACGTGTGTCTCCCAAGTATGCTTCTTATCCGAGATTATTCCTAGATATTTAACTTCATCGAAAATACCAAGGGTCACACCTTTTCGTGTTGGAAGACTAAGTCCATCTAATTTCCGTTTTCTCATGAAGAAGACTATGGTAGCTTTGGTCGGATTGACGGAAAGACCTTGTCTCGTCCACCAGTCATCGATTTTGTCCAGAATTCTCTGCACTTTCGTGCGAAGCCTTCTTAAGGATTTAACAGATGTTAGCGCGCACATATCGTCCGCATATGCTTGGCCATGAAAAACCGAGTCCCTGCAGGTGAATTAACTTTTTGTTACGCCATTGTTACAGTCTTATCATTACTGACTCTATGTAATTGCTTCCAGTTTCCCACTTATCAGGCGAATACAACATTTGTCCAACGAGTTCATATGCGCTCAGTCTGCAAATCTGAAATTATTGAGTGTGTCCATCTTCGGCTTTGTGCAGTGTCCCACTGGCATTGCCATTCATCAATTTGTGTTTCTGTTTGTCTATTCCTAACCCGATTACCCGGCAAAGCCACGAGCTTTAACTTCAATGGTTAGCCACCCAATGAGTGCAGCTGCTGCTTCATTGGAGACTGCACGGTGAGACTTACACACTCTAAGATTGGTTAACCTGTGTGCCCATTTCGGCTTCTGCCAAAATCGAGGTTGTATAGATTATTATCGAATGACTAACTTTTGCAAGTAGTAGCCTTGATGTTTGGTTAGGTTCCTAAAACGTTCGGCATAATTCTGGAAAGGCAGTTACACACCTTGCTTGATGTATTCTTTGTTGTATTCTCTTCGACTACCGAATTCAAATCCCATTCCTTTCGCGTGGGCAACTTTACCTTAAACTCTATTCTGAAGTCTAGAGTAGCGCTGGTAAAATCTAATGAGCTGCTAGTAGGCCTTACGCTGTTTAAGATAACCCTATGACCAAACGTCCTAGCACTCCAAAAACCACCTTCTTCTATTCTGAAGGCGATACTCGTTGCTGTTAGTTGTTGTCTATTGTAAGTCTATTGGTAACAGGTGGAGCATGACAATAAGCGCCTCTGCTTGGCACGATCTCATAGCGCCAGTTATTCCTGCGCAGGTTGCACGTTGAACGCTTGTTAGCCGCCTAACGGTGTACTGTTTGCTTAATGCAGGCCACCATTACCATTGCTCCGTAGGACATAATCGGCCTTACTTTGCCGGTATACATCCAAAGTGCGAGTTTCGGCTTTAAAGCCCAGTTTCTGCGGATAACCTTTTTGCAAGTGTAAAAAGCCACGTAAGCTTTTTCTACTCGCTTTTCTATATTGCGGCTCCAATTAAGCTTCAGAGGTCTAGCACTGCTCCGAGATATGCCGTTATGTCTGTAAGCGGAATTTCAACTCCATTGACTGATGGAAGTCTGAACTGAGAAATATTGTTTTTAGTTGTTTGCTTTTTGCCCGCATTTTGTTTGGGTTAACATTTAGGTCACTGCTCGCAGCCCATCTACTTAGTTTTCCCCAGAGCTTTTTCTCAGTTTCTACGAACCAACACGCAGTCTCAGAGGAAAGGCTATAAGTAAGGATGTTTTAATGAGCATTTCTGAGCATTGCAAAACACAATTTTCTTTATATTTTTATAAATTTGTGTTATTTTAAGCAGTAAAAAATATAGTTTTTAAAAATTTTTTTTTGTGACAAAAAGTGTAATTTTTTTTGTTTGTTTGATTTTTCTGAGCATTGCAAAACATAATTTATATACATATAAATATATTTTTTTTTAATTTTTATAGATTTTTTTTTAATTTTTATTTGTATAAAATATCATTTTTAACAATTTTTTGGGGAGAAAAAATGTATTATAATTTTTGTTTTGTTTTTTTTTTTCTGAACATTGCCAAACAAAATTTTTTTTTATTTTTATGTTTTTTTTATATTTTATATATTTTTTTTATTTTATTTAGTAATTTTATAATTTTTAAAAATTTGTTTCGAGGAAAAAATTTAATTTTTTTTTATCAAAATTTTTGGGGAAACGTGTTTTTTTGTTGTGATTTTTAAAAAATGCCCATCTTAGATGTGTTGTCTGAGCGCTTGAAGAAATCACTCCACTTCTTCGAGCACCAGAAATCTATAAGTCACGTAATATAGGCTTATATTGAACTATCATAAAATGATCTTAGAAATGTCAAAAAAACAAAAAATAATTCAAGAATATCTACTTATTAAGTTATGTATTTATTTTATTATGACTCAGCCTTATAAGCCAAATAGCTTCGTTTGAGCTGAAAATATGCAGTTGGCTGGTTTAAGTACAATCGTCTCACTAAATTTAACAACAGTAGCCCAGTTTGTAAAAACATATTTGTAAACAAGACAAAAGTACCTACATAAATATGTATAATATAATTAAAAACAAAAACGAAAACAGAAGAATAAACAAAATCATTATTAAAACTGAAATGTGTCTACCGGAGCACATGAAGTAGAAACAGTTAAAGTCAATAAACGTACATAAATGTATACATATGTACATTAGCCACCTTTATTATATTTATAAATTAAATAAAATATCTTATTATCTTCATACACACACACACATACTTGCACAAACGTGTGCAAATCGCAAGAAATGAGGTGAGGGCGCAAAAAACGGTTAAGCGATAAGATTTTCCTCTCTTACGTACATTCGAAAGCAGCCGGAATGCGACTGCGACTGTGTCCACCAAAGATTTATGTATCAGATAAAAAGTGCCAACCAATACATACTTACATGTATGTATGTATAATGGGTGTATGTACATAGATACATTTATATTATCAATTTAAGATATGTATGCGAATTTGTTTTTGGTTTTTGTTTTAGCTCAGATAAAGCAATGAATTGTGACGAATGAAAGAAATGTTGGCGCTTCATGGAGTGAATGCCGCTTCACGGCACCACTTAAATTTAGTATTAAATTTAACAACGTCGAAAGCATTGTTTTCGCTGTGATAATTACTTAGTTAATGAAAATTCATATTGAATTAATTGTTGCAAAATAAGTGAACACTGTGAAGATATAACGAATTAAACGAATTCAAAAAAAAAAAAAAAACAAATATTTACATATTTTGCTTAGACATGTCTATTGCAGTCAATAATAGTAATATAATACAAAAATATTAATGCAAATGTAATATAATTAAATGAAAATACACATACACATACATACATCCGAGCGATGGATATGTATGGCGCGTCAATCGAAAGAAAATACAAGTAAATCCCATAAAAGCTCCTTTGTCAGATACAAATATAACAAAAATAAACACAGAGTGCCATAATTTGGGGGTAGTGACAGGCGATTGCGATGGCGGCATGTCTAGGAAGAAGAAGAAAAGGGAATACTGCGTTTCAGTGCGTTTAGAGTTAAAGGGGTCGCGGTATAAACAACTGCGAAGTGGTGGGCGCATTTTAAGCTGCTTTCTCACCTAAAAAAAGTTCTGCTTTTAATTACGTACTAGAAAATAACAAGATTTTTTGAATGTGAAGAAAAAAGCAAAACTCTAGACTCTTTTTTCTAATATGCAAAAAACCACATTGAAATAAATCAGCACTACACCGTACACATCCATCGTCGTACGACCTCTGTGTATTCTACGAAGCTGAGCTGTTAGTTGCGGCCTCAAATTCAGCTCCGATAAAAAGGGACCTGGTGCTATTTAACTACCTTAAAATATAAACCTCCACATTTTAGACTTCCACAACCATGGTTTCCCGCTGTCAGCGGCAGTTAAGTACCTAAGAGTCACACTTGACGCCAAACTCCATTGGAAGCTACACATTGACGGATATCAGTTAAAGAAGGCCTTTTTTGCGTTCTACTCGCATAGCTTTTTAACCCTTGCAAATCCGCCAAAAATGGGCACTCAAGCCACAGGCCGAGCTTTGGATGTGCAACGCAGTGATTCCGCCAGTTTTAACCTATGAATGCCTGGTTTGGTGGGAAGCTCTTCGGAAGTGCTATAATATCACTAAACTGTGGCGGGTGCAAAGGCAAACTGCTTGTATTGGTATTACCGGGACATGCAAAACTTGTCCCAGTGCTGCTCTTAATGTCGTTTTACACTTACTTCCCATCGAATTTCGCGTAATTTCCAGCACTGCTCAAGGTGCAATCAAGTTAAAGAAGGCTGGCCTCCGGCAGCAATCTTTCGAGAGCTAATTCTACCCTGGCACCACAAAAGTATAACATCTGGGTAGAACCGCGTTTATGTCCGAAGACACAACAGGTACCTGCGTCTAAGTTCCTCTCCTGCAGGCATATGAAGCCAATACGGCGTCGATAGTCCCAATTACTCGAACTGTGGCTATAGATGGTTCTAAAGTAAAGGAGACATCGGAAAAGTTGCAGTAGTGTTATATTCAACCACTACCGCCTTGACATCTGTACGATATTGTATTGAGTGTTTCACTCAAAAGCCTGTGCTTGTCGTCGGCTCGTCAGAAAGAGTCCGCCTTCTCTGCTGATGCTGCTGTAACTGTAGCTGCATCGCTTTGCGCTCCCAATCAATATGGCGGAGTTGCGTCATAATCTTACGTGCGAACGTATGGGCTGCCTTCCACTTATTGCTAGTTGCGCACATACTCTCTGAAGCGGTTGCAATAAAAAATCACGTGTTCTGCATTTTCGTCAGTATTCGGTGATAGTCGGTGTGTCACCATGATTTCTTACTAACCACTCATCAACATGTGGTATGAGTTTGTAGGTCCAACGTCCGCTTTGTGACTGAGCCCACCGCTGCTGCCATCGGCCTCCACCGGTCAGAAATCGCTTGGCTGCTTTTTGTACTGATGTGGGCCGTGCTCCTTGCACGTTTTAGAGCCCACTCCTTTCATCTGTTAAGAAGTACAGAGATAGCTTTCTATCTATTACACAGATTGCATCATCAGACACGGTTCTGTATGCGCAAGCGCATGGTAGCACTTTTAGGCAGTTAACAACGTCTTTCCCTGAACTTCGTACGGATCTCTCCATCCGCAAACCAGAGCTTGATGGTCGTGCAAGGGCAATATTTTCAAGTTCGCAGGGGGGAAGATTTGTACCGAAGCTGGCACCTCTGTCTTCACTGACGGCTCCAAGATGGAATCGAGAATCGGAGCAGGGTTTTCTCTAAATCAGCCAATTTTATTGGGTATTTCTTTAAAATTGCCGAATACTGCTAGTGTTTTGCAAGCAAGCAAAATGCGTAGGGAACGTGGGAGCGAAGGAGATCTCAACATTCTTTCCGATAGTCAAGTCGCGATCACGACACCATAGTGCAGATCCAAATTAGTCAACTGCTGTAAGGAGGAGATCAAATCTCTTGAGTGTGCAGCTAACATTTCCTTGATTTGGATCCCAGAACGTGGAAACATAGAGGAAAATGAAGATACTGATGAGCTTGCCAGTAAGGGGTCGACTGAATTAGTCTCAGAGATCTCCCACCCGGCTATCGGCATCTCCCTGACTGTTATTAATGTGTAATTGCAAAACTTACTTCTCAGGCAATCACAGGAAAGCTCCATTTCTTTGTGTGCTATTTCGAAAATCCTTCGGCCCCAGTACAATACCCTGGGGACTTCACCCCATTCAATTCCTAAGCTCATAGCTGTGTAGGAGTTGCACTCACGCATAAAATCTGGGTTTACCTTTTAATCCCCATTGCAGAAGCTGTGAGGACCTTTCAGAGGAGGATTATGGTTTTCATGCGAAGCTTTTTCGTGGAATAAATGCACTGGGACGTTTGCCATTGCCTACAAATTATATTCATTTTATTCGCATGAAAAGAAAATTATTGCAAAATATCGCTACAGAAATTGTTGCTCTATGACGGGCTCCGTGTTAAGGTTGGATATGAGGTTAAGTTAGCTTACGGTGGTTGCCGCTCTCCATGAAAGTGTAGAGCAGTCGACTTAGGCTTGGAAGCCTATTGTGGTATCACTAGTGTGGACTCATATTTCGCCCTAGATTCCCGACGTGATGAAACTACTTCGTATCTGTAATAAACGATGAAATATTGTGGATGGCTGCGTATTTTGGATCTGTCAGACATCCAAAGAAATAAGAGTGTGGACAGTGATGTCACGTTCTGCCAAGAAAAGGATAGTGGCAGGGAAAGTGCTGACCACTCTTACCACGGCCCTCGTTCCGGCAGCTGCGACAGAAATCAATAGATGAAGCTCTCAAACGGCTCTCATGCATTACCATTAGGCGGTGCCCCGTGATGATGCCAACCACTGTGCTAATGGAAGGCCGGTTTAGATTGATGACAGACTTAGTTCTGTGTTCACACCTTTTAGGCTATTTTTCTCGCAATTACACTCTGTAGCCCGTCTACTGTTCGTCTGCGCGATATAGACCGACCTGATCCAGAACTTACTTGAAGGTAATGGAATGCCCACTTACTGGTAGAACGATTTAAGATCAGTTCCTCTCCTAGCTAGAAAATCCGCGATGTCCAGGGACCTAGGCAATGTTCTTGGTGCACCGCTTAGCCAGCTCATTTAGAATAGCTCCACACTCGATTGCCACTTTGGATGAAGTACCCTGACACTGCAGAGGTTTTTTGATAACTTGTCTATCAGAGTAGAGCCCCGGACTCATAACACAACCTCTGTTTTTTGTAGTCACTAACTCGTCTTGAAAGGCGACCGCCGTAGACGAAGGGGTGAGTGCGTGACTATCATTCGGAATTCAGAGAGAAACGTAGGTGTTTTCGAATAGCGATCGCCCCTCGGCAGGCAATGGCAAACCGCCGAGTGTATTTCTGCCATGAAAAAGCTCCTCGTAAAAAATATCTGCCGTTCGGAGTCGGCTTGAAACTTTAGGTCCCTCCATTCGTGGAACAACATCAAGACGCACACCACAAATAGGAGGAGGAGCTCGGCCAAGCACCTAAAAAGGGTGCACGCACTAATTGAAAAGCGCTGCAGTAGTCAGTTAGCCGCAAACTTAGGTTCAGCTGCAGCACTTTTGAGTAGCTGCCACTGCCGACCTTAGCATTTTTCGTTGAGCCATCAGTGCAGATAGCCAATGACCACGATCACGGTTCTTAAGATTATCCTATTCATCTTTTTCTGTGAAACGTGTGAAAGAAGTATTTTGAAAACAGATCTGTGGTACAGTGCAATCTAGCTCCCTATGAGTAAGTTAGGAAAATTGAGTTAGGAAAATTTTTGTGTGCCCAAATCCAAATTTTTCCAGGATGGGCATGCAATTAGGTGGGCAATTAGCCCGGAATGTGCCAAAGATATCCCTTGGGAGATAGTCTAATAGAGTCTCAGGAGCTCTGGTAGAGGTTGAAGGCAGCACGAACCCCATTATTTATTATAAATATTACTCAAATGCCCCCGGGGCAACAACATTCTGGTACGAGACCAGATTATTTATTCTATAATAGAGTTTTTTTTTAAATGAATAAATGAACTTAATAGAATATTTCATAGCTATTTAAAGGAAAAAAATAAGTAAAAAGAGCATCAAAATTATAAATTCGGCTTCAAGTAATACGAAAACGCGTTCGCATCGGAAAGGCATTTCCAAGTTAAGTGCCGCATTGTGAGTACCGCGTAAAACTTGTTTATTAAACAAAAGAAAAACCGCAAATCGCAAAATGTTTCCAAAAGACAACAAATAAGGTATAAAATAAACACAGAGAAATCAAAAAGCAGACATACAACACAACATCCCACCCCACCCCAGATGGCCGGCTATCGCTCGCTCCCGCTAGCACCGGTCACCGCCACCGCTGCTATGGCAGCAGCCACAGTTGCGGCCGCAGCACCGCCGCCCAGCACCGGTCCCACGATGTATCACCATCAGTCGATGACGGCTATGTCGAATAACGGTATTATCTATCAATCGGCGGTACACGCCTCCATACACAGTTTGAATACAGTACAAAATCAACGTTCTACAACCACACATCATCACATTCTAGCTACGGCGACTGCAACGGCAGCAGCGGTAGCGACCACAACAACACGCCAATATGGTGGAGGTGCTGCAGCATTACAAGTGACAGCAGCAACAGCATCGCCACCAACACCACCAGCGGAGCCGCCGTCGTTACCACCTGCGCCACCACCTTCTGCGTCGGCAAGTGGCGGCGCTCAATCGGTGATGTCAATTGGCGCGAGCGCTGGTGCTACAGCTCATCATGCGTTGGCTTTGGCCTTGCCGCAACATCACCCACAAACAGCCCACCTCCACCAACAACAACAGCAGCAACAACAACTCCACCACCCGCTTTCACATCCCCTGGCCCACCATCACCATCTGCACCACCAACAACAGCAACAGCAACAACATTCGCTGCAACAACAGCAAACACATCATTCGATGCAACATCACCTGCACCAGCATGCGTTCAATGCGCAACAGCATCACCATCACCACCACCACCATCATCATCATCAACAGTTGGCGTTGCATCAGAATCATCTGTATTTCAGCGGTGCGGCAGTTGGTGGGCATCATGGACATCCGCATCATCATCATCATCATCGGCAGATCTTCAGTCAGATGCAAGCGGCCATAATGCCACTGAATATTAGTAAGTACCAATGCGCTTCCGAGTAGATGGGTGACGCGTTACCAGGTTCAGCGTAAGCTCCCACACATACATACGCACATATTTTTTTAACTTTTTTAGCACACAAACTAAAAAATATAGAGGCAGGACTCTCCTTAAAACTTTTCGTGTGAGCAGGACCTCAGAATTATCTGTGAAACTGCTTTAACATTTTTTTAAATGCTTTTGCGAAGACTCGCTAAGTTTCTTTTTCTATTTGCATATATTTTCATCTGCAAAGTTTGTTGCTACGTGTCTTCTACGTATGTGTTGTTGTTTTGCTCCTAATGGCTAAAAGTGGATAAGGTTGCAAGAAACAAGTCCTGTAAGACACAATATTTTTTATTTATTGACATTTAAAAGTATTTTTTAGCAAAATAAAATAATTTTAAAATAAGCACATAAATAAACGTCCGGGTGGGTGTGCGTTGTCCATGAGTGCACCTATAATCACGGCTTACTATCGGTTTGGCAAGCACCTACTCTTATTATTTGGCATTGACATAGGTTTTTGTTGGAACGTTACAAATCTCGCCTGTCTAACGAAGTTATTGTTAAGGGGGGGCCTGCTTTAAAGGCTTAAAAAAATCGATTTTTTTTGCATAAATGTCTTCCTAAACTATCCAAGAATGTGTCCTCAAAATTTCAGAAGAAAATTCCAAATATTTTCGGAGTTACAGAAGAAATTGTGAGCAAGCGTCGAGCAGGTATACGAGCGGCCGGATGGCTCGAAGTGCGACTTCTCGGTTTTTTATGTTTACGATTTTTCCTAATTGGCGGGAAAGATAGGGAAAAAGTTAAACATCCTATCGAAACGAGATTACATTGATTGTATTCGGAATTAAATTCTCTTCTAGTTGAACCTAAAAAACCTTAAGAAAGTTATGATTAACCCACTTTTTAAAGAATCTAAAGTGAATTTGTGTTTCCAAAAAAATGATTTTTTTTTAATTAGCGAAAAATTGTTGAATTTCTCACTTTTTGTTTAATTTTCTTGGTTTAACTAGAAGCTATATTATACTAAAATAAAACTCGTTTTGGGTTTTTGGGTTCAGATGAAAATTGCGACCTGCATCTTTCCCGCCGCACGACACATGCACACTCGAGACGCCTCGGCAAAATGCTTGTACCAGGCATAATATGACATATATTTTAATAAAAAAAAAATTTTAGAAGACTGTTGAAATATATAACAATAAAACCTGAAAGTTCCGTTTCAATCGAATATTTCTTTCCTTCCCAAAAAAGTCCACGAAAAAAACGATTTTTTGTAGCCTCTAAAGCAGGCTCCACCCTTAGTTCTACAAAAATTGAAATTAAATAAAAAATCACCTTTTTATTTCATAGCTTGCTTATTTGAAAAAAAAATACAAATTAGAAAAAAAAAAAATATATTAAAATATCAAAAAAATTTGTTTTAAATTAATAAAAAAAAAACTTAAAAATTTGATGTTAAAAAATTTCATAAACAATTTTATATAAAAAACTTTTCATAAAAAAAATTGTATATAAATCACTTTTTATTATTATAAAAAAATCTTAAAAAATTAAAAAAAAAATTTTTTTTTTTAAAGAATTTCATAAAAAGTTTTATATAAAAAACTGCTTTTTATACAAAAATTTTTTATAACAACAATAAATAACGAAGTTTTTTTTTAGAAAATTAAAAAAAAAAGAAAATTTTAAAAAAATTTTAATTATAAAAAATGACGTTTTTATAATAAATGAGGGTACGATCATATCTCATCTGTCTAACGAAGTTATTGTGAGTTCTAAAAAAAATAGAGACACAAAATACCTTTCTATTTCATTGCTTGCTAATTAGAGACTTTTTTTTATCAAAAATAAAAAATAATAGAAAAAAATTAAAAAAATTTGAAAAAAAAGAGCTGCAAAATACCTCGTCATTTGATGAAAAACGCTTTCCACGCATGAATTTTTTAAGTCTGCAAACAGATGGCAGTCGCTAGGAGCCAAATTTGATTAATGCGATGGATGCTCCAACAATTCGAAATTTAATTCATGGAATTCAGCTATTGACAGTGACACGGTGCATTGTCCTGATGAAAAATAATTTTTTTCATTTGCAAACTGTGTATTTTTTCTCAATTTTTTTCCTTCAGCTGGTCTAAAAGTTTACAATAATATTCAAAATTTATTGTTTTACCAGTTTGCAAGTAATCCACGAACTAAATTTCTTTCGCATCCACCAACTGATGATGCTTCCTTAGCCGATTCCTGGACACGAACTCGTTTCGGAACCGAAGAATCAGGTTCACACCACTCTTAAGCTTTTTGTTTTGATTTGCTATTAGTGTCAAGTCTTATCCATAGCGATGAATCGACGCATAAAATCCACTTTATCCTTTCGAAAACGCTCCAAATGCAGCTGAGAAAGTCGCGTTCGAGTGTAGTTGTGTTCTGATCTGCCCAAACTTTTTCTCTCCTCGACAGTTTGTTGACATTTTTTTACCAACTCCTCAGTTGTATTTTTATTCAATTAGTATACAATTTCTGGACATGTGTGCGCCACATTTCACATGTTTCCAAACATCATTTAATTTCTTTTCAAATGTCAGCATTCACTGCTACTTAGAAAGTCAAAATATCTTACAGCAAATTCATTCGTTGATTCCATTAAGTTGTTCCCATCTATTCCAAGCGTTTTCACAGGCCACGCGCCAGAACAATGAGACCCCAACGCCACCAACGACTTGCCACAGCGCACGTCTACACACTTCCGCCATCGCCACCGCGCCACGTAGTTGGGGGAAAAGGCCGTAGATGCACGAGCATTTGCTATATGAATATGTACTTACATGCAAACACACACATACGCACATACATGTGAAAGTACAAATGTGCCTTTGTATTTACTCCGGGCTCATTATGACTACCTCAGGGAGCAACACTTGGCCCAACTTTGTACGTTGCACCAACAATACAGTCGTTGTCCCTTTAGACTATTTTTGATGTCACACTTATTTTGTTTATATACTTACACACACACATACATAGATGCTATAAAGAAAATGTGTATGCCAATTGTTTTTAAACACAATAAAATATGTTGAATGTTGAGTGTTGCTATTGTTGTTGTTAGTTTATTATTATAATTCGTTGTTGCAAGATGTGAATGCGACTGTGATTGTCGATTTTTGCTTTTGGTGTTTGGTAGGTGATTTGCTCCATGACATTTTGTTGCCTGTATGTATATTAAATGTGTTTGTATTTGTTTCATTATAGAGCTTTTGCATAAAGATTTTCCCTATGGTTAAATACTCTCGGAATTAAAACGAATCTGTAGCCGAAATATTTCTTTTTCATTTCCTATAAATTTCATAGCAGCATGGAAATGTGTAAGATATTGGCTGTACAACTAATTAATTTCGTTTTTTTTTTCTTAAAAAAAACCATTTATTTAGGTATAAAAGTAAAAAAATATTTTACTCAAAATATTCTCCATTGGAAGCGGAAACTTTCTCCCATCTTTCAGGCAATTTATGAATTCCATCCGAAAAAAACTTCTCATTTTTTGCGCCGAGAAAGTCATCAAGCCATTTTTTAATACCTTCACCATTGGTGAACCGTATTCCAGTAAGGTGATTCTGCATCAACCGAAACAAGTGGTAAACAGAAGGAGCTATGTCTAGGCTATAAGGCGGGTGAGGTAGAATTTCCCATCCGGCATTTTCCAAATAATTTTTGACCGGTACTGCAACATGTGACCCAGCATTGTTATGATGGAAAATCAATTTCTCGTGTCTGGTCGCCAATTCTGGCCTTTTTCGGCTTTTGCTTGCTTGAAACGTATCAATTGTTGCCTGTATAGCTCTCCCGTGATCGCCTGGCCCGATTTTAACGGCTTATAGTACAGCACACCCTTCTGATCCCACCAAATACAGAGCATTACCTTCCAGCCATGAATATTCGGCTTTGGTGTCGATTTGGCTGGTTGGCCTGGCTTCACATACGATCTTTTACGTTTTGGGTTATCGTAATGCGTCCACTTTTCATAGCCAGTGACAATACGATGCAAAAACGATTTCTTTTTGTGGCGATGAAGCAGCATTTCAGACATGCAAAATCGTCTCTCAACGTCTCTCGGCTTCAATTTGTGGGGCACCCAATTTCCTTGCTTGTGAATGTATCCGGCTGCTTTTAAACGTTTAGAAATGGCTGGATGAGTAACTTCCAATGTTTTTTCAAGTTCTTCTTGAGTTTGAAATAGATCTTGATCGCGTAATGCCTCCAATTCTTTGTCTTCAAACATTTTTGATGGACCTAATCGCTCTTTGTTTTCTGTTTCAAAATCACCACTTTTAAGTCGTGCAAACCACTACTGACATACTCTAACCTCTGGAGCATATTCAGGATAAGCTTCTGAGAGTAAACGATGTGCTTCTGTTGCACTTAGATTTAAATTGAAGAACAAAAGCAAACCTCCCGCAAATGCTGTTTTGTTGGAACGTAATTTGACATTTTGACTGTAGAATCATTTGATCAGTACAATCTGCCATACATTTAATTGTTAAAGTTATAGAGGAGTCCCTATATCAGAAGGAGTTCGCATTGCGCGCCTTGAGGTGGCTTTTAATAATGTCCTCCCGGAGGCAATTGCTAAATCTTTGAATAAACTGGGGATTAGAGCCGATCTTAACAGGTTTATCAACAGAATGCTCAGCAACATAATCGTCGTGTGAGAGTGGGGTGGTGTCTCTCTCCGCCAACAGGCGCGTAGGAGAACTCCACAAGGCAATGTTCGCTCACCATTTCTCTGGGTCGTCGTTCTTAAAAACTTGCTCGAGGACATGGTGAAAAGGGGCAGCAGAGTGATTGCCTACGCGAACGGCGTGGCGGGTATTGTTAGAGGAAAGATTTTAGATACCCTGTACGGTGTGATGCAGGGATATCTGAATGTATGTGTACAGCAGATTGCGGCCTATCCGTGAATCATCTCAAGACTCTAGAAATACAAAATATCCAGAGCTCAACTCTCCTCAATAGAGGTTCTTCATTGGTGTGCAGCGGATTGTGGCCTGTCGGTGAATCATCTCAAGCCTCTAGAAATGCAAAATACCCAGAGCTCAACTCTCCTCAATTGGGGTTCTTCGTTGGTACTTTCTGACAAGGTGAAGTACCTAGAACTAATCCTTGACAGTTAGGTAACGTGGAAGCTCAGCATTGAGGAGAGGATAAGAAAGGCAACAGTAGCCTTCTATGGATGCAAAGGCGCTTTTGGAAAAAGATGGGGCCTCTAGATGATAGAGATGTATTTTGGCTCTATAATACCATTACAATGCCAATTCTGTTGTATGGAGTCGTGGTCTGGTGGAACTCACTGGAAAATATGGCATCGGTGAAGAAGCCAGAGGGAATCCGAAGCCTTCATTGGAATCAGTGGGGTGCTTCGAACTATTCCTACTCAAGCGCTTAATGCAATGCTAAATGTGGTACTTGTAGCCAAAGGTGTAGGCAAAGCTGCGACTACACGAGCCATAATCAGGCCGAGAGGCTTACGCTACACGCTTCACCTCAATTACGGGCACTCAAGTATCCTTAAGAACTTTGGTTTCTTCCTTTTGGCGACTAATCGATGCGCACCTCTGCTTAGTGCGAACGGAAAATTCTCCACGCACATCACATTCAAGGGAAGAGTGGGCGTAGGGAAGAGATGGCTCAAAGTTGGATAGAAGGATTGGCGGAAGAGTATTCTGCAAGGAGTTCCCCAACAGACTCAAGTTCAGATTACCGGACTACGGCAGTGTATTCGAAACAGAGGTAGCGGCATTAAAGAAACAGCTAATTAGCTGCTAACTTGTGTAATAATTGTGACGGCCACACAAGCGCCAATCAAGGCGCTGGGCTCGATGATGGTGCACTCGAAACTGGTTGGGCAATGCCTGACTTCACTTTCGATTGCATCTGAATTCTTCTTCAATATATAGAGCTCGTCTGGGTAACTGGTCATAGCGACTTCACAGGAAACTGCGAGGCAGATGAGCTGGCTAGAGAGGGAACCTGTGAGGTAGTTATCCCGCGAAATGAGAGCTTTGGGATCCCGTTGACTACTACCTGCGATCTGCTCCTGAAGAGGTGGGCTTCGCGCCAATTCAGCGAACGCTGGGAAAGTAAACAAACTTGTAAGGTCGCGAAATCTTTTTGGCCACGAGTAGAACGGAGGTGGGCGAGGGATCTACTGAGGTTAACGAAATCTCAGCTCTCGAATTTCGTGGATGCCCTTACAGGACATTGGCCGCTTGGTATACATACTGTGAGACTCGACATGACTTTGGCGTTATTTTTGCGCCAGTTGCATTAAGGATGAGGTGGAATCATCTCAGCACTTTCTCTTAAACTGCCCTACTTTCGTAGGGCTAAGATTTAAGCATAATGGCTCTCCTGTCTTTGCCACGACTGCTGATATAGCAGTCATTGATATTAACAACCTGATGAATTTCGTCAGCAGTGCGAAGCGGCTAACACCATGTAAATCCCACGACAGTGTGTTCTAGGTTACCGGAACGACCCGGATTTATATCTGGCCAAGGGCTGTCACTTCATTAGTATTCCCGGTGCATGTGTGAGGAATGTTTATGCTGATACAACAACAACAACGGAAATCAGGCGTCGTTCGGTTGTCTTCCTCCTCCGCCATTTCTTTCCAGCCTTCTTATTTTCTTTACAATGGTGGCAGAGAGGATGTATTTTTGATTTTCGTCCAAGTGTGCCCTCTCTATGGGCAACCATTTCAACCTAACTTAAATCAAGTGAAAAATTTTATATTTTCCTTCAGAAAATCGACCACATCTGTGGTAATCCTCAATTTTCACAAATCTAGAACTGCTGAGTTGCTAAGAAAGCCACAAGCAGACATAGTCAGAATGACGTCAACAATAATTGGCCACTGGCCTTTGGGAGACCCTGCCAGGAGGATCGAGTGGCCGTGCAACGATAGATGTAGAAGCTGAAAGACGAAAGAATCTAAAGAAACAGTCTTTGTGTGAGTGCCCAAGTCCGGGTGCTGTACGACATAGATTGCTGGGGGAATTCTCGTTGGTCAACTTGAAAGAAATTGCAGAAAAGAAAATAGACAACATAGGCAGATTCATAGTCAAATCAAGATGGTTCGGCTAATGAAAATGGGAGACCATGCCGGGAGGATCGAGGGGCCGTGTAAAGATAGATGCATAAGCTGAAAGAAGCTAAGGAAACAGTCTTTGTGTGAGTGTCCATGTCCGGGTGCTGTACTCTCGTTGGTCAACTTGGAAGAAATTTCAGAAAAGAAAATAGACAAAATAGGCAGATTCATAGTCAAATCAAGATGGTTCGGCATTTAAAATGGCATCATTTGTGCTAATTGGGTCTGAGTTGTGTCACTCAAACAAGAACTCCAATTTTCTGTTCCATTGTTTTGAAATGCCCCCAGACACATATGAAATAAGCCAGGTATTTTCGGTAGCACGTGAATTACATAATGCAAATTTTTTAGGCTTATTATTTATGCTAAACAACGCAAGAAAGGGCAAGTAATCTATGCTCCCTCTCCACCTGCTCTACCTTTGTTGCGACAATTGTTTTCATATTCCAATCGAGTGTGTGAAAAATGTAGTGTAGAGTATTCACACTGGTCGTAGACGCTTGCAAATACACAAAACTTCACTTGAGCGTTGGAACTTCAATTGACTGAACTGAACTGAGAAAAATGTTAGTTGCGTCCTTTATGCACTAAAAGCGTAACGGAATGTCTGCGAGTTGTATACCGCCGGGTGAAGGTATTCGCATGGCGAGTACACGAATTTGCATACTTACGTACATACATACATACATAAATACATACACATGTATGTGTGTGCTACAAACTCGCATATGTTTTTATTTGGTTCTATAGTGAGTAGCTGAGATTTCACCAAAGCCCCAAACACAAATCCATTCAACAAACCATCCAAAAGTCGTCATCCTCGCCCAAAAACATGAGTGTTAAAGCGTTTCTAAACGCATTTATGAGCCTCATTACAATCGCTTTTTATTGCATTAAAGCGTTTCGAGTGTTGTCTCGTGCACTCGTAATACCCAGTCTGTGTTGTTTGCGTTTTTCTTGTTGTTGGCATATGGCACTTCTAACAACACAATAAAAGTTCTAGTTAGTGCAGAGCTTGAGAGAGTCAGCGGCGCATGGATGGAGGGCAAAACGCGTTCTGAGCGCTCAAAAGTGCATGTCCGAGTGCGCACTTGTGTGGGTAATGTAGTGACGTAGAGACGGGTGACGGAGTGACGGAATGACAAGGGTGTGCGCGGCGTGCGGTGTGTTGTGTGCGGCGTGCGGTGTGCGGTGTGTGGAGAATACGGCTGTTGTGCTGGGGTTGAGGTATGTGCTGATGTGCCGGGTTTTCTGTGTTAGTGTTTTGAAATGCGTTTGGAAAAACGCAACAAGAGGTTAGTGTTGCTGCTACATAGTACTCGTACATGCACACGCACACGCACACATATGAGCGCAATAATGACTATGCTGCTGTTGTTGTCGCTGCTTCTTGCAATTGTTGCAATGACAGCAGCGACACTTTTGTTTTATTTCACATTTCGTACACGATTACCGCCAAGGGGCACAGTTTATATTTTTTAGTGCTTACCTACCAACCTACCTACACACACACACACACACACACGCACACAAAAACATACTTGTATGCAAATAATAAAGCAACAAAGGCAACAGCAACAACAACAACACCCTGAGTTGAGTTGTTTGGCTTTGTTTGTTTGGCTGTTAAGGCTGTTTGGCACGGCTCCGTTGTGGTGCTGTTCTCGGCTGCTTGTCTGTCGGCCACATTCATTTTATTATCCTTATGTAATAATATTTTGTCTCTTCCACGGTCTCGCATGCCCTTTCTCAGATACACACACACCCATAAATGTACAGGCTACACATTTTATTGTATGTTGGTTAGATTTGCATGTGTGCGTGTACTGCTTTTTTTTGCAATAATATTTTATTGTTTTTCGTTAGCTTCGTTTCAAAACAAAACCCGTTCAAAACCAACAGCCAACAATGGCCAACAATTTTTCACCTGTTTTTATATTCTAATGCCACGCGGATTTTGGCCGCGTACCTTAAGGCATTTGGGCCGTTTATTGTGGTAAACATACGGTATTGTTTTGCACAAATAAATCCCCACATATGGATGTGTATTGTATGTTTATAATTATCTACATGTATGTGTGGCTGTGTGACTGTGTGTCGTCGTCGGTCAGAGCGGTCGTAACTATTCATTGTGTGTTCGTTATTGTCCTCAGACGCGTTTTTGTGAGTCTTTTGCGTATACGCTTTCTTATTAGTTACGCTTACCTCTGCCATATCTGTATGTATGTGTGTGTAGGTGTGAATGAGGAAACCTCGAGAGTGCACTATTTTCGAAGTGCTTTCGAATGCATTCAATATGGCGTAGACTTTAAGCTCCATAAGTTGCTTAAAATTTTTCATTCACTCGAATTTTGCATAACTTCATTTTCGATTAAAGCGTAAATTTATTTGAATTATTAGTACAAATAACGTCACACCTCTTCCTCTTCTTCTTGATTGGCACGATAACCGTTTACGCGATTTCGGCCGAGTTTAACATAGCGCGCCATTCGTTCCTTTCTCGTGCTAACCGGCGCCAGTTGGAAACGGCAAGTGAAGCCACGTCCTTATCCATCTGATCTTTCCGACGCAGAGGAGACTTTCCTCTTCCTCTTTCCAGCGCAGAGCGGGACTTCCTCTTCCTTTACTACCATTAGCGGGTAGCGCATCGAATACTTTCAGAGCGTAGCCACTGAATCTTTATTCGCTGCGCTATGTCTATGTATGTCGTAAAGCTCATCCAGCTTATCGTTCCATTGTCTGCCATACTCGCCGTCACCAACGTGCACAGTTCCAAAAACCTTCTACGGAAGCATCCTCTCAAACAGTCCAAGGGACGCCTCAAAGGAAGTTGCCATTGTCCAAGCTTCTGCGCCATTCCATAGGACGGGCATGACGAGAGCCTTGTAGAGTGTTAGTTTTGTTCGTCGAGAGCGAACTTTACTACTAATTGCCTACTTAGTGAAAAAGTAGCACTTGTAGGCAAGAGAGTCTGCGTTGGATTTCATGGTTATAGGTGTGAATGTTGGTTCCTAAATAAACGAAGTCTTTTACAACCTCGAAATTATAACTGTCAACAGTGACATGGGTGCCGATACGCGAGTGCGCCGACTGTTTGTTTGAAGACCGGAGGTACTTCGTTTTGTCCTCGTTCACCACCAGACCCATTCGCTTTGCCTCTTTATCCAGTTTAGAGAAGGTAGAACTAACAGCCTGGTTGTTAAGTCCGGCCGATGTTAATATCAGCGGCATACGCCAAGAATTGTACGCCCTTATAAAAAATTGTGCCGGAGCGATTTAGTTCTGCAGCTCGCATGATCTTTTCCAGCATCAGATTAAAGAAGTCACACGACAGCGAGTCACCCTGTCTGAAACCTCGTTTGGCCTCAAACGGCTCGAAGAGGTCCTTCCCAATTCTGACGGCGCTGCTGGTGTTGAGCAACGTCATCTTGCAAAGTCGTATTAGTTTTGTGGGGATACCAAATTCAGACATCGCGGCATACAACTAACTCCTTTCCGTACTGTCGAATGCAGCTTTGAAGTCGACGAAAAGATGGTGTGTGTTGTTTCGTTGTTTTATGGGTATTTTCCATGATTTGGCGTATCGTAAATATCTGGGCGATTGTGGATTTTATCGCACCTCTCTGCTAAACAAAAAGAGACACAGTCTTAGCACACTGATTTCAGTTTTAACGGGCCACTATCTAATAGGCGGACAAGCCCAGAGGAGGGGAGTGCAAGCACATTTCTTCTGAAGAAGCTATCTAGATAAGGCAGACGAAGATACCATCACGCACGCACCACCTGTGCCATTGTCCTGTTCTATCCAGACGTAAATTTACCAATTTAGGTAGACAATCTTTGAATGAAATAGAAGATCTCAATTCCGCAGAAATCAGTGATCTTCTAAGATTTTTGAAAAGTAAACACTGGATTTAGGAGTAATAAGGAAAAGTTCCCCACGCGGCATCACAATGGGCCATGAGCCTGAGTCTGTCCCACAGTGCACAATTGCTTCAAACTAGCCTAACCGTTGGTGCCACAGCAATTCAGAATATAGTTGAAAAATTGCTCTAATTCTGCCGGGATCAGAAAGTTTATTCGTGTTGTTTTTACCGTCAAAGTACTCCCCACTACCACGCTCTTTTATGTCTGCGCTTAATCCAGCTCTCGAAACCATTCCGAAACTCTATTTTCGGTATAGCCATCAGAGTCTTACATTTTTCAGTTTCTTCCCTTCGGCTGCTAAAACGCTGCACCCGTAGTGTTTTTTCACACGATCCAACAGAAAATACTCTCAGGAAGCCATATCAGAAGAATGGTCATGGATGTGGATGGCGTTCGTTTTGTAGGTAGGTGAAGTATCACTCTGTCACTCCCAATGTAGCATTAAAGCGCAGTTTTGATACCATTGTGAGACCTCCAACGGGCAGATATCTACAGCCAGACAGAGCTTCTGACGTAATGGAGATGATTATGATTGATGGAATTTAGGCTGGCGCACTGCCCCAGGCTGTTGAAGAAATGAGCACCAAGTGACCTTAGTCGTCTAGCTGCGAAACCCGGACATTGACGGAAAAAGTGCTCAATAGTTTTCTTCCCTGAAAGGTCCCCACAGCTTCTACAATGGGGATTAAATGGTAAGCACAGCTTTTCTGCGTGTGTGCCGATCGTATAATGGTCGGCTAGCATAGCTACAAGTTTGGAAATTGAATGGCATATAATCCCCAGAACATTCAGTGTCCTGCGTCTACTGTACTGGGGCCAGCCGATTTTCGAAATAGCACACGAAGAAATGAAGCTCCATTTGATCTGTGCTTTTCTGAGAAATAAGTTGTGCAATTCCTCTTTAAAAAATCAGAGGGATGCCGATGGCCGGGTGGGATATCTCTGATCGCTCAAAGGCGCTACTTAATCGGTCAGCGAAAAACGTGTCTCTGTTAGTTGCTTTCATCACAGGCAACTGTCTCCTAGGTCAGAGATTGCTCAAAGACATGCTCAATGGCTGAAGGTCCCTTCTTGCGATTACCGAAACTGCAAGAATGAGGAGGAGGAAGACTCCAGAACACATCTTCTGCGTTACTGTTCCGCGTGGCATGCCACGAGGTTTAGATACTTTGGCTCATCGTTCTTGAACGATACTGATGACTTTAAGGATATAAGTGAAAGCCAGATCAATGGGGTTGCATTAAAAACAAAATGGTTTAACGAGGAGTACTAGATAAACTGCTGTTGTGGTATCACAATCGATGTGCAACGGTCTAAGTGAGTTGGTTTAGAGACCGACTAGCACTTCTACTCATCTACCTGCCTAGTACCGTCATGATGTATTAGGTTGGGGAATTAGTTCGTAGCGCTTTTATCAAAGAAACAAAAACCAATAATTATATCAATCAGTTAATCAATTATATATTCGCCGTTGCTGTTTACAACCTCCGTTGATGCCCTTCCGCCAAAAAAGCGTCTGGTCTGGTGTCAAAGAAGTTATTGACCCAGTTTAGAAGGACCTCTTTGTTGTCGAAGGTAACGCCTTTCATATGGTTTGACATGGAGCTGGAAGTATGGGAATCAGTCGGTTCAAGGTCCGGAGAATACGGCTGCTGCTGAAGAGCCTCCCATTCGAGCTCTTGGTGAGCGGCTTTGACGACTTGTGCAGAGAGAAGCCTAGTCTTGTCGTGAAGGAGTATAGTTTGACCGCGTGTTGCGTGTTGCTCGATGGCGTGCGAGATGTCGAGAAGCAATTTGAAGGCGACTTTCTTTTCTTTTTTTCGTTGAGCTCGTGAGGTACCCAGACTCCCAATTTTTCGATAAATCCCATTGAATGAAAGTGATTGTGAACGGTTCTTTGATCACAGCTCATTTCTTCCACCAAATTACGACTGGGTTGGCGACTGTTTTCCTTCAAAAGAGATTTGGAACATTCTTCGTCGCATTCAGAAGGCCTTCCGTTGCGGGACGTGTCATCATCGAAGTCAAAGTTGCCATTTGTGAACTTTGAAAACCATTTATGTGCTTTAGACTCGCCTGTGACACCTTCTCCATACACGTCGCAAAATGTCCCGTGCTGCTTCGGCAGCTTTTTGACCGCAATGAAAAGCAAAGAAGAGCAGGTGACGAAAATGTCGATTTTTGCCTCCTGGGTACTCCATTGCTAAGCCTCGAAACTAATAAAAAATTAAAGAACACAAAAATACAATTAACATAGTTTTGTAGAGCAGAAGGAGTTATATCGACTGAATACTTATCCTTTGCCAAACAGCAAACAGGAACTTATTCCCCAGTCCAATACATACGAAGGCTTGGCGGTTCGAAGTAAAATTGTTACAGTAACTTCGGTTTTGCCTTTTATTTCTACATTTCGCTGTCGTTCTACGTTGTTGAATTCTCAGCTTTCGTATGTCATATTCTATTTCTTGTGATTAACTTCGCCGCCTTCGGTCTCTCTTTCTCGCCTCTTTTGATTTCGCTTCAAAAACTTGTTGAGTCATTCGTTGCGCATTCTTAGGACGTGTCCATACCAGCGTAATCTTTGCGACTTTATAAATCGCATTACATTTTGGATCCGCCTTTAAAACACTGAGTTCATGAATTTTTTCGTATATCAACAACAGAATTTCAGTTTTTAGCGACCTCTGTTGGGCGCAAACCGCTGTGTTATGTCAGCAAATCAGCTGATTCTTTCAAAACGGTCTGATGTTGGCGACACCTGCTGAATTCTTCTCAGCTTGTGTATGCTCGTATATCTTCTCAATCACTCTCTCGGCGCTTAGCCTGTGGATTTTTTTAGTTTTTTCTCTTTGCTTTAAAACTTTCCCGCAACAGTTTCTCTCCTTTTGCTTTGCCATCACTTTGTCACAGCTCATTGTCTCCTAAGGAATGTCACACGGTTCCATTCATATTCATCACTAACTTGAAGACGAAATTAATTAAAAATTAATGTTGTAATTTTTCATCTGTGAAAAGCCCAATTCCTTTCATTTCACCCAGACATTTGCCGAAAATGATTTTATGATTGCCTTGAAGGCAATTTGCGGAAGTGCCAAACACACCGGCTAAAGACATGTATGTATGTATGGGTATATAAAAATATACACGAATGTGTGTGTGTGTGTGTATACATATACATATACATATATCCACATTTTGTGCGCGCACGTCACACCATCAAAAAGTTGAGCCGCTGAATAAAGGCACTCGTAGAATAAAAGAAATAATATTTCAAACAACTTCCAACGCTCCGGTGAGACATTCTCTGCTAATAAGTCGCCACTTGGGGACACTAACTCTTCTAGAATTACCTTGACACAGACATGTTCCACTCAGCAGTTGATTTACTTTTGAATAGTTTCGTTTTTCGAGTGAAAACTTTCAGAAGCCACCAATTTGTATATGCATAAGCTTATAGTTAGTTGTTAAATTGGCTGCGAGTGTGCGACCGCCCTTTGGCTGCCACTGCTTACACACACACACATATGCACACATACATATTTAGTATGTTAATGTAGGCGCACATATGCCGTTATTGCTGCAAAAAATCACTTGCTGCTGCCGAATTTTTGTGCTTAGATCTTTAGTCTTTCACACACACACAGGCACATATACACACATGCCTAACTATATATGTATTTTTTTTATTTTTTTCTTCTGCTTATTTCCACTCACTAGGCTGTGTCTTGTGTGTCCAATAAAAAATTCAAAATGGTCACATAAGGACTTGTCAAAGATCACGTACTCAATAAATATTGCTTACTCGCTGGTTGGCTGCTTTCTGCTTGTGATTGTGTTCCACTTCCACTTCCTCTTTGGATTTGGCTAACGTCGTTATTTTTAATGCATTTTCCCTTTTATTACTGTCTCTATAGTCGGGGGGTATCAAAGTACCATCCGTGTAAAATTATCCTTAAATAGTGCCTTTTAATTTTCAAACTGCTACCGCCAGACATAAAGTGTATGAAAATTCTCACGTTCTATTATTTACAAATTACTTTTGGTATACAAGCGAGCACATAATGGTATGTACATACATATGGGCCCATAATTGTGAGAGTGGTCTAAGTCATATATTTCTTGTTTCGAGATATTTAATGAATTGCTTTCGAATGAGTTAAAAAATATTTTTATATTGGGTAGTCGAAAAAGTCTTTTCGTATTTCTAATCAAACTTCAACTCATTTTATTTATATTTATAATGAACTTTATTAAACCAAATGTGTACCATTTTGGTCGACCACCTTTTGCCATTTTTCTTCTAGAGACATTATTCCATCAGTGTAAAACTTGTGTGGTTTCTCGGCGAAAAACTGCGACAAGTAATTTTCACAGGCTTCTCTTGAAGCCAACTTTACTCCATTAAGGCAGTTCTGCATTGCCCGAAACAAATGGTAGTCCGATGGTGCAAGGTCAGGACTATATGGTGGATGCATCAAAACTTCCACGCCAAGCTCTCCCAGTTTTTGCCGAGTCATCAAAGATGTGTGTGGCCTAGCGTTGTCCTGAGGGAAGATGACGCCATTTCTGCTGATCAGTTCTGGCCGTTTTTTTCGATTGCTTGCTTCAATCTCATCAGTTGTTGACAGTAAAGTGTAGAATCAATCGTTCGAGCAGGTTGGACCAGCTCATAGTGAATGATTCCTTTCCAATACCACCAAACACACAGCATAACCTTTCGAGGCGTCAATCCTGGCTTTGCGACCATTTGTCGAGCTTCACGACCCTTGCACCATGATCTTTTTCGCACAATATTGTCGTATTTGATCCACTTTTCGTCTCCTGTTACTCGTACCATTCGCTTCAGAAATGGTTCGATTTCATTTCGTTTCAGCAAAGAATCGCAGATGTTAATTCGGGGCATTAAATTTTTCACAGACAATTCATGTGGTACCCAAACATCGAGCTTCTTTTTGTAACCAGCCTTTTTTAAATGGTCCAAATCCGTTTGATGATGAATGTTTAGTGCCTTGGCGATGTCATGGCAGCTTATGTGACGGTCCTGGTCGAACTTTTCCATAATTTCATCGACTTTTTCAACGATAGGTCGACCGGAGCGAGGTGCATCTTTCACATCGAAATTTCCAGAACGGAAGCGAGCGAACCATTGTTGTGCTACACGAACTGATACAGCATCGTCTCCGTAAACTTCACAAATTTCATTGGAGGATTGTGTGGCATTCTTTCCTTTTTATACAAAAATTTCAAAATATAGCGAATTTCTTCATTATTTTCACTCATTTTTGAACAGCTATAACTTTCTTTCAACTTCTCTGAATTTAATCTTTTTTTTTATTAAATGAATCTTAAAATGTCACCTTTCTAACACCATATGATATGACACAATGTGATTGGTAGCACTGGAGATAGATGACTCCAACGACATCTATTGACAAAATACGAAAAGACTTTTTCGACTACCCAATATTTGCCTTTGCGGTTTACAATCTCTTCCCACCTCTCGACCAATTTGTTGTTGCCGTTCCGCCAAAAATCGTCTGGTCTGGTATCAAAGAAGTTGTTGATCCAGTTTTTATATGCGCGCACCTCTTTGTTATCGAAGTTAGTGCTCTTCATATGGTTTGACAGGGAATGGAAAAGATGGTAACCAGTCGGCGGATGCCGAAGGACCTTCCTCTCGAGCTCTTGGAGTGCGGCTTCGACGACTTGTGCAACGAGAAGTCTGGTCTTGTCGTGAAGGAGTATAGTTTGACCATGTCGATGAAGTCTTTCCAGTCGAATAGTCTCATTCACACGGTGTAACTGGGCAATGTAGAGCTCTTTGTTGCTCTTGTCATTATTTTCGAGCATTTCCCAGTGTACTATGCCCTACCAGACCCACCAAACACATGGATCATTGGATGAAGATCCGGCTTGACTCTCGGCTTTGGCGTATCTTTTGGAGCCACCCACTATTTTCTTTGCTTCATATTAAGCCGCCACCGAAGCTCCTAGAGCTGTGCTTCTAAGACTTTTTCACACTAAATCTGCACCACATCGGGGCGGAATGCTTTCAAGGTATTGTCATGAGACAGGCGCTTTTTGGAATAGTACAGAGCTGCAGCTAAATAACAGGAAAAAATTGATTCACATAACAAATGCATACCGATCGCCAAAGTTTGAATGAATAGCAAAGGACACTTCTGGCTCTCTAGCCTGCTTGCAAGTGAGGGAAGGCCTAACTCTTTGATTCTTAAAATCTTAAATTGCAAAATCTTCTCCTCTTCTTTCCCCTCCTCACAAACACTTTTCCACAAATGTAAATCGGCAGGTGTGTCTGCACAAGTGCGATGCAATTAATCTTTGTCCTGATCGATTGCTTTCCATTTGACAAAATATTGTGGTGATAATTTTTTGTTGTTATGTTGGTCGTCTGCGTGGCTGCACGCCATCCGATGTTAACAAGCCAAACAAACCAGCAGTTGGAGTATTTGCACGTAGCAGCAAGCAACAGAGCTGCTTTTGAATCTTAGGTGTGCAATGATTTGCTGCTTTAGCTGAAGCGTTTCGCTTTGGTCTGTTCAAATGATTGCTACAGCATTCATTTCGTACAAAATAAAGTCAATTTAAGAGCGTTCTTTGGAATCGAAACCAAACTAAATGTAACGAAATTGAACTAACAATTAGGTGACGCAATGACCAGAGAAAATTTTGGCTTTGTTTAGTTGGAGGAATGGTGCAGATGCGGGCTGCATTGATGTAGTAGGTTTGCATGTACATATGCACATTAGTATCAACACACATACATACATAGATACTACATGAATACTAGGTTGTTCAATAAATTTTGCGTTTCGAAAAGGAAGGACGTTGCTAGTGGCTTACATTTTTTTGTGTTATGTTGGCACCCTCTTCATATGAACGTTCAGTGAAGTTTCATATCAATCTGCCAATTCACTCTTTGTTTACAAGCCATTTAGTATCGACGTGACACAGTATTTTTTACAATGGGAAAACCAAGTATCGTCCAGTGATTGGGGTATTTATTTTTGGAATTTTTAAAAGCAAAGGAAAAAGGACCATCGGCCAGACCAGATTTTCACATTACGCCAAATCCTGGAAAAGACCCATGAAAAGCAAGTCGACACCCATCATCTCTTTGTCGATTATAAAGCTGCGTTCGATAGCCCGATAAGGGATTGCCTGTACGCCACCATGTCTGAGTTCGGTATACCAGCGAAGCTCATACGGCTTTGCAGAATGACTTTGAGCAACACAACCAGTTCCGTCAAGGTAAGAAATAACCTCTGCGAGCCATTCAGTACCGTTCGAGGTTTCAGACAAGGCGATCCACTGTCATGCAACCTCTTCAACTTCGTGATGGAAGGGGTGCTCCGAAAAGCAGGTGTTCATCGTAATGGCACTATTTTCTACAAATGTGTCCAGCTCCTTGCGTACGCCGATGACATTGACATTATCGGCCGTTGTAAGCGAGATGTCACGGCTGCGTTTTCTGCTATCGAAAAGGAATCATCACGAGTGGGTCTGGCGGTGAACGAGGGTAAAACGAAGTATATGCTGCCTACAACGCGGAACACACGGCGTGTAGGAACGCACGTCATTGCGGACAACTATATTATACTTTCGAAGTTGTGCCAGAATTTATTTATCTTGGCACCGCCGTTAACAGCAAGAACGATATCAGCCTGGAGATCAAACGGAGAATCACTCTTGCTAATAGGTGTTACTATGGGCTAAGTAAGCAATTGAGTAGTCGAGCCCTCTCTCGCATGACCAAACTGACACTTTACAAGACGCTCATCATACCCGTGTTGCTTTATGGCGCAGAGGCATGGGTAGTGTCACAAAGCGATGCAGCCGCTCTTGGGGTGTTCGGGAGCAAAGTTCTTTGTAAGATCTTCGGTCCTGTGCGCGTTGGCGAAGACTACCGTTCAAGAATGAATGAGCTCTACGCCGACATTGACGTAGTTCAACGCATCGTCATCCAACGCCTGCGTTGGCTAGGGCATGTCGTGCGTATGGATGAGAAGCTCCAGCAAAGAAGGTGTTCGAGGGCGAAGTCCAAGGGAGCCGACGCAGAGGAAGACCATTACTCCGGTGGAAAGACCAGGTGGAAGAAACCCTATACTCGCTTGGTGTACAGAATTGGAGAAGGCGCGCGCGGAGTAGAGGCGCATGGAAAGAGCTAGTGAGGTCGGCCGTAACTCGGTAACGGGTTGTTATGGTCACTTAAGTAAAGGAAAAAGGAAACTTATGAACGAATGTTGAAAGTGTATAAGAACTTTTCCGACTTCATCAACAATTTTTCTCCACTTTATTCTACCCATGACTTCATCTCTCCAGTTGTGTGTACGTGCATTTCCTTAAGATCAGATGCGACGTCCTCTAACCATCCCCTTCGTGGGCGCTCTCTTATTCTTTCGCCATCAATTAGTACAGTAGAAAGCTGGGTTGCTGAATTGAAACGTGGTCGTACAAGCCTTGCAGACGATCCACCACAAGGACGTCCGACAGAATGTGAACAACAAGAAAGCAACAAAATCAGAAATCGTAGAAAAAATACAGGAAATCATATTAAAAAACCTCGAGTGACTGAAAGACATTTAGTAGAAGCCCTCAGCAAATTGTGCCGCCTCATCTGCGTTGGTATAACAGCCGCAATGAAAACATGCCCAACTGACGCATTTGGTGTGTTCCTATGCATACCCTCGCTTTCCATTTTAATTGAGAAAGAAGCACGTTTGAGCGCCTTAACACTAAAAGGCAACTCCGACCTAAAAAGTGGAGATATGAATGGACATCTAAAGGTCTTAGAAGACTTTCGACATACTCGACATATTCTTTATAGGGTGGACACAGTAGCTCCCAAACCTATGCTCCTCGCGAACTTCCAAGTTCTCACGCGCGGCCTGCATACTTATTTCTATCACCTTCGAATCCGGATCCTAGATATGGTACACTGATGGCTCGAAATTAGAAGATGGTAGAAGGAGGGAATGGATCTAAATTCAAAAGATCGATTCCAATGGGACTCTGCCCAACAATCTTCCAGGCAGAAATACATGCCATTGAGATACCGTATGATCAGAAAGAACCGGCAATATTTAAATAAAACAAAGCAGAATTAAATTTCAGGCAAATTTATTTTATCTCATTCAAAATATGACCCGTCTGAGGCAACACAAATATGCCAACGTTTAACCTAGTCTTCCATGCACCCTTGGTAGGCCGACGAAGGGATGACCTTCAGTTCCTTCGACGCATTCTCTTTGATTTCCTCTATCGAATGAAATCTCCTTCCACGAAGTGGTAACTTCAACTTGGAAAACAAAAATAAGTCGCACGGGGTCAATGTCAGGTGAATACGGTGCTTGCACGATGATTGTTTGGCCAAACAATCCAACACAATTTGGGTTCGGTGCGATGACGCGTTATCATCATGCAAAATCCAACAATTGTTTGCCCACATTTCCGGCGGTTGCGACGTTCAGCATCTCTCACACGCTTCAAAACAGATAAATAATAAATTCTTTATTGACTGTCTGGCCCGATGGAAGGTACTCATGGTGCATTACGCTTTGGCAATAGAAGAAAGCATCAACATCACGTTCCAGGTACTTTTTGATCATAGGGAAAGTCTCCGTAGAATTATGCGAGGAGCTTACATTTCCATATTGTCAAATAGTTAGGTGACTTTGAAAGCCCTTCTATCAACTACAATAACCTCACGAATGGTACATGACTGCCTGAATCTTCTTAGTATGCAAGCGAACTTCAACACATTATTACTGCGTTGGGTTCTTGGACCCGAAGTACACGAGGGAAATGAAATGGCGGGCCATCTAGCAAAAAAAAAAATGAATGAAGCAAACATCTCCCTAATTGGTTCTGAACTTTTCTGTGGTCTTTCAAAAGGCCACATCAACGAAATTCCCAGAATTCGTGAAAAAATACACAGTTTGCGAAAGAAACAAATTTTTCTTCATTAGGGCACAAGCGCATTTTGCCAGTGGCTAAAATCCATGAATTAAAGTTTGTATCCTTGGAGCATCCACCGTATTCACCAGATTTGGTCACTAGTGACTTCTATCTGTCTGTTTGCAGACCTAAAAAATATGTGAGCGGAAAGCGTTTTTCATCAAATGATGAGGTCATTGGCGAGATATGGAAACGCCTTTTGCAGCTCTTTCAGATTCTCACTTCAGTGATGGAATTCATGCATTCGAATCTGTTGAACTGATGTTCAGCGAGACTACACGGAATAATAAAGTGCATTTCATACCATAAAATTGTCTTTTTCTTATCGCACCGCAAAACCTATTGAACAACCTAGTATGCACGTAGACAGGTACACGACCGGTTGGCCGGTTCGATTGCTGGTTCGGCTGGCAATTCCAAGCAATTAAATCACTTTGATGGTAATTTGGATTAATATGGTGTTGTCCATTCGAACCATACGAACAATTAGTTTGGCAAATGTGTGCGTGCGTGCGTTCGATACGATTAGGTGAATCTAAAATAGATTTATTAGGCAGTTGCATTGTATACGAGCTGTTATGTTGCAATCGCATGGTCGGATGGCACCTTGCTGCCGCAATTTTGCCTTGCAACACCAGCGCCGGTTGTTATATGTGGCAAACGACTACAAATTAGCCGGCGGCAAAGAGCTGGCGCTTCGGGCGCAAAAGTCAAGCCACGCCGATGCAAACAAGCTTGCTGCATGTGCACCAAATCAATTTGTTATTGTTGTGAATTTTTGAATTTGTCCGAATTTTTGTTTGGAATTGCTCAATTGGTGGTGGTGATGTTGGTCATGGACACACGGACATGGTGTGCGCGTGTGTGCGCGTGTGTGTGAAGTGGCTTCAGGCCGCGGCGGTGGTGGTGGTGGGTCGGCTAATCGGCATGTTGGGGTTATTTATTTGGCTTATGCGTGTTTGTGTACGTTGTTGCTATGCTCGTTGTTGTGCTGGTGGAACGGTCGGCCATCAGCAAACAATTTAGTTGTTATTATGCAATATTATAATTTTTCGGGTGCCAATATTAATTTGTTAGATAAATATTTGTATTTAGTTTAGATTAATGTGCTGATCGGAACTCTATTCAATCGCCATTTGGCTTCACTAAGCGCTCAGCTACAGCAACATTCAGCCTACGCTACTGATTGTTCTGCCACATGCGAGTATTTAGCGAAGTTCATTAATTTAGCATTACCGTTTGCATGCATTTTGAATATATCAAACTAATTTCGAGGACATATTTACATATATTTGTGCAGATAGTGCAGAAGTAGAGGCCTATAAATTTCGTGCACGTTTGCTTAAAAAATAATCGACAGATTTTAATTCTCATTAAAGTGGTTCAAAGACAAAGACCATTGATTTTTATTCCGCAGAGCTTCACCTGCGTGCGTTATGTAGCTTGACTCAAGAAGCAAATTTAAGGGGTTATATACATAGAGTTAGAAGGCTGGAAGAAAGCGAATTTTCCAGAATTTTTTCAGAGAACATTTTTAAATTTATTGATCTAAAAATTTGCGCACAGGGTGGTTGAATTTCAAGGGCCGATATTGAATGGGAACCACACCTAAACGTCAAGTTTTTTTCTGCATTTCATTTGACATTTTTCAATTTCAGACTAACGCAATTTGAAACATGGAAAGATAAACAATCGAGCAACGTGTTAAAGTTATTCAGGCTTATTATGAAAACGGGCGTTCAAATCAAAATGCATATGGCGCACTTCGTGATTTTTTCGGTCGATATAATCGTCCAAATGTGCGTACAATCGGAAAAATTGTGCAAAAGTTTCAGCAAACCGGGTCTGTAGGAGATGTGAAAACATCAGTGCATGCTCGTACAGCTCGTACTGGAGAAAATATTGCTGCTGTTCGCGATAGTGTGGTTGAAGAGCCGTCCGTCCACCTCAACTCGTCGTCGTGCCCAACAATTGCACCTCTCACGCTCGTCGTTGATGAGCATTTACACGCTTACAAGGTGCAATTGACTCAAGCACTAAAGCCTCTTGACCATTTCAAGCGTCGTCAATGCTCAGAATGGTGGCAGGAGATGGCAACAGTGAATGGCCAATCATCTTCAGTGATGAGGCACATTTTCACCTCAGTGGATTCGTCAATAAGCAGAATTGCCGCATTTGGGCGAATGATAATCCAAGAGTGATTGCCGAAAACCAATGCACCCACAAAGAGTGACTATTCGGTGCGGTTTATGGGCCGGCGGCATCATTGGGCCGTATTTTTCCCAAAATGAGGCCGGTCAGGTAGTTACTGTGAATAGTGTTCGCTATCGTGAGATGATAACGAACTTTTTATGGTCGAATTGGAAGATATGGTGGTTTCAACAGGACGGTGCCACTTGTCACAAAGCTAACGAAACAATGGCTCTTTTGCGCGAAAAATTTGATGGCCGAATAATCTCACGTCGTGGCGATGTCAATTGGCCGCCAAGATCATGTGATTTGACACCGTTGGACTTTATTTTAAAGAAAAGGTGTACGTTGATAGGCCAGCAACAATTCAAGAGCTAAAGGATGAGATAATTCGGCATATTAACGGCATAGAACCTCAATTATGCCTCAGCGTCATCGAAAATTTGGACCATCGGATGGAGGTGTGCCGCCAAGGCCGCGGCGGCTATTTTACCGATATTTTGTTCCATGCGTAATTGAGCCATCCCAATATTATTGTAATAAAGGGAAATGACAAAAATTTCCTAAGAAAATTGTATTTGATTCAAAATCAACAGCGGCCCTTGAAACTTAACCACCCGTTATTATGTTATCTTTTAACTGTATTTTAAGACTTAGTATTAGTAAAAATATTTATTTAGAAGATTGCAAAATTAACCACTTTTTCTGCACACAGCGCGTGTGCAACTTTGACCGAATGCTAATAGGGACACGAAATATGGGCACTCATGTCAATGACAGTCTTATGAACCTAAAAAAGATTTTGTCGAAGTTTAATTAAAATTTAAAATTGCACTTTATTTTTTGATCAGCGAGAATTTCTCTAAAATAAATGTTTGCTTACTTAAAGGTTTCGGGATATTTTTTTTATTTTTTTTGTTTACTAAAAATAGATCGCTAAGTAATGAAGATTATATGTGCGCGAAATGATAAATACCAACATTAAAACAAATTATATCTCATCAGCAAAAAAATTGAAATGAAAATAAAAAATGTGTGCATATGCAGCTGGCTGTGCTTCTGTGGCACGACAACTGGAAGGAGGAATGTAAATAGAATTAAAATGAAGGTTCTTAATACAACATTTTTCGCGCTGCCTTTGTATTCCATTTTGGAGTGCATTGTTTTTTTTGTGTTTTTTTTTGTTCTTCTCACGTTACCTTAGTTTAGTGGTCAAAGCGATTTTTTTTTGACGCGCGAAAATCTTCAACCACAAACGCGACCAGGGAATTTACTAACTTACAAGGCGACCGAAAAATAAACACACACATGCACATGCACACAAAACAAACGGTGTATTTATAAAGAAAATGAAAAAAAAAAAATAAAAAATAAAAAAATTACAAAAAAAAAAAAATTTAAAAAATGAAACAAAAAAATTTAAAAAAAATACAAAAAATAAGGTATGAAAAAATATGAAAAAATGTGAGTTACCGAAACACAAGCACAACCCCATAAAAAATGTATAAATGACGTACGTACATACGAGTATATCTCGTCTTTGTGTGGCGGCTCTGTCCATGCTGGTGCGTCAAGGCAGCCTTGCATGTGCAAGAGTAGTAAAAAAAAGTGAATATAGCAAATCAAAAACAAAAACAACTCATAAAAATAGTGAATTTACGATTGAGGAAAAAAATCTAAATACAAAGTGGTAAAAGTGAACTGCGACTGCATATTAATATAATTTTTATACCTTCCCGACATATGTTTCCGCCTCGCATACACATACGCCGCTTAAATGGCTCATATGCATAAGTACATAGTGCGCTGGCGGCTAGGCAACAGGCAAGAATACGAGCAGTAACGGCGGCACAGCAGGCAGTTCATCACCTCAAAATAACATTTCGTCTTTCGTACCTGCCGGCCGCGGCGCTTGAACTGGCATTCCTGCGCTACCCTACTCCACTCTACTCTACTCTGCTCCACTCCACTCTACTCTGCTCCATTCTACTCTGCTCTATTTGAAATCAGCTCAATCCTAATTTTAGGTTCTTACTATTAAGTTTGCCCATTTTTTTGTATGCTGCCATATGCATTTGTGTCGCTCATACGCCCTGTCAGCCATCAGCTTTCCTCTACGCTGCTCTGCTCTGCTCTGCTCATTTCATATGTAATACTTAGTTCGAGTTTTGCTTTTGGGTAAAACTTTAATAAATGCATTAAATAAATTTCATTTCATTTCATTTTATTTCGTCCATCCATCCATTTCTCAACATCCGTGGCGTAGCTTAATGATCCCATTTTGAATTTTTCCAAGTTTTGAATTGTTTAAGCGACTTGGCGCGAAACAGTTGGCATTCCAATGCTATCTTACCACTATACCTGTTGTATAATGCTTTTCATATTCGTCATGTTACATGTTCGTCAACGCTTCAAACGTTGTCCACGTATTGTGAAAAATGAAAATGAATTCCGTATACGAGCACAAGTCCCTATCGCTGTCGCTGGCGGAGTCATATAATTGCATTTCCTTGAGATATTCGGCGGCGACAGGGTTCGCAGAGGGGAGGAGCATACAGATTTGCTCAGGTATTGTGTCTGAGGTTAGTTCGCCGCTGGCATTCGTTTCTCATTATGGCCACCGTGGTTTGGTGTCTGTGTGACTTTACCATTGTTTTTTTTTCTCTTACTGCCATTGTCCTTTGTCTTCAATCGTATTTCATAAACAATTTATGCCATTTCCCTTTCTGCATGCATACCTGTACTTTGTGGGAATTCATTAATCCGTTGATGTTTTTTTTTGGGTTTTTTTTTTGTTTTGTTTTGTCTTTGATTTCAGTCGCAACTATTCTTGTTTTTTAAACACAAACATAAATTTGTTGGCTCCCTGCAGGGAATTCCACTAGTTTGGAACTAAGATCCTTATAGAAATTTAAGCAACTGGTAAATTTTGACCGTCATTATTTCGAGATGTGTCATTTTTCTAATCGCTGCATTTCGGCTTATGACCCGCTGTACAAAAAAACTTCCACTGCTTTTCGTTTCTGTTGATTAGTTAGCTCTGTGAAAGGAAAAAGAAGTCCTGCCATCTTTCTTGACTTCATTGAAACGTTAGTACACTTTGAAGCATTCTTCGTCTTCTACTTTGTCTTTTATTATACAGGGTTTGATTGAAAAGTAATGAGCCTTATTTTTTTTAACCAGTTTTATTAAACCTTTTGGCTTATACAACTAATATTCCTCAAAATAGGACCATCTTGGCCAATGCAGAGGTGCAGAGGAAGGCGGTGTTCGCCGGCGCATTGTCGTGATGAAGGGTCCAATTGTTGACGAGGTCGGGCCGAACCCGGTCGACGCGGTTTCTCAGCCGTAGGAGCACTTCTTTGTAAAATGCCGCATTCACAGTGCTTCCTGGAGGTACAAACTCCTTGTGGACAATGCCTCGAGAGTTGAAAAAGATTGATCGAGTAACGTTACTCCAACGATCGCTGCATTTTCGCCACTGCAAAATCCTAACACACTTTTAAAACAGCTTTCACGCGCAGAGCGATGTTGACTGCACCGCTGTTGCCAGCGAAATGGGACCGGTTTCTGGTGGAAGGGGAAGGTCCAACGATAATTCCCCCCACTCACTTTCCAATGTCGATTTACCATAAGAATGTGCGGGCTTTGAATACCTTGCCCACACTTAAAAAAAGAACAGTCGTAGGTTTTCAAATTGCCGTTACACGCATACTTTTAGGTGCGCTATACTCAAATTCTGTCTCTGAACTTAAAATTTTTTTTTTTTTGTGTGGGAATCGGCTGGCAACACTTTTTCTTTAGCATTACAGAATTCAACAGCGAAGAGTGTAACAGTTCGTTGGTTCAGTTTTCCCTAAAGGTACATTCAAACAAACTCATGTACGTGTGTATGTGTATGTGTGTCTGTATGTGCAAATATACTTTCGTATTCATTGTTTTATTGTACCCATTTGTGGCCTAAGATCTGCTATAGTTGTGGAATTTTGTTGCAATTCCTGTGAATCGCTTTCAGGTAGCTAATTATTGTTTCAGTTAACTTTTGACATGAAGCAACAACAACACCTGAGAATTATGACGCTAATTGTTACTAATGTTTTTTATTGTGAAAACTAAGAAAGGAAGCCAAATTGAAAGCCGTGAAAGTATTATTTGCGCCCATAAAAGAAAATGCCATTGCACTGCAAGTAGCCCAACGTAACCTGAAGGAAGTTGATGCAAAGAAAATGAAGATTAAGCACAAGAAAAGGGTGTTTATGTATAAAAAGAATTCTTGATTTATTATGTTTGTAGAGCTCAATTCATTTTATCAGAGTTGGAAATTGTCTTTTGTAGTCCAAAGATTAGTGCGTTGTGTTCAATTTCTTATGAGCAGTGATTTTGTGCGAGATAGCCTCTCGAGACGCCTTCCTGTATTCCATTAAGCCAGTCAGAGTGTGCATTTTTGCTCTATTTGTATTAGCGCTAAACATCCGAGATTTGAGAAGATATTTAGTAGCTCTATCACTCAACTATCAAAGTATTTCTGGTTGGCCAGCCAGCCTTCAGAAAACCACTGCAAAGAAGTGTGTCAACTTTTAAAGCGATTTATTAGCTTGAGACAGATTTTATCTAAGAAATATGCAATAAAAAAATGTGCAATTTTTCCGATAGTCAAGCCGCAATCAAGGTTTTGGCGTTCCTATGATGCAGATCCAAACTGGTCAACTCCTGTAAGGAGGTGATCAAATCTCTTGGGTGTGCAGCTAACATTTCTCTGATCTGGGATCCAGGACATAGGACCGTCGAGTGAAATGAAATTGCTGATAAGCTTGCCAGTAAAGGGATCGGCTGAATTGGTCTCAGAGATCTTCTGCCCGGTCATGGGCATCCCCCTAGCTCTTATTAAAGCGGAGTCGCACAACTTTTTTGTCAGAAAAGCGCAAAAGAGATGCAGCTCCATTTTTTCACAATGTGGTCGCAGTACAATAGACGCAGACTCTGAAACTCCTGAGGACTTCACGCCATTCAATTACCAAAGCTGTACTTACCGATCATTAGATGATCGGGACACTGGCAGAAAAGCTGTGCTTACCATTTAACACCGGATTGCAGAAGCTGTGGGGACCTTTCGAAGAAGGAGACGGTTCACCACTTTCTCTGTAAATGTACGGCTTTTGCTGCCAGACGACAAGGTCACTGGGTGCTCCTTTCTTCGACAGCCTGGAGCAACAGCCTGGAGCGTTACATCAAAAGCTCCAATTTACTGTAGTTTTCTGTCCGTCGAAATCCTCATAATGGTATTAAGACGGTGCTTTATAGCTACTTGGGGAGTGCCAGAGTGGTACTTCAACCATTGCACCTACCTACCTAACTGAATTTCACATTTTGTCTTTAAGTTGCTTAGATAAATTATCATCTTCTTAATAGGAGTTGTCTATGACCACTAGACGCATTGCCTTTCTCGAAAAAGGGTTTCACTGCTGTCTCGAGAACCTCGACATATGCAACATAATTCTTTTTGCAGAAACATGATAAAGCGGACTACCGTCTCCGTCTTCCCTAATCCGGCTAAGTTTAACAACCTCTGTTCTGCTCTTCAGGCAGTCAGTTCTATGTATCCAGATACATGGTACTGAAAGGGTTGTCGCTTCAACAGCATTCGCTAAAAGTTTATCAGGTTTGTTGTATGCTATTACAACTAAAACAACAGCAGTTTCAGCCCATTAGCAAACGTTTCACTGTTGTGTGAGCTGTATTTTCCGGCGGTTGGTCAGCAGGTCTCTTCCCTCATTCCAATTCATGCTAAAATCCTTGATCGCTGCCTTTGAGCGAAGCTGCTAGTGTGAAAAAGTTATCCTGGTCGGGTAATCCTGCGTTTCCTCGGAACGTTCTGGTAAAGAGTCTCAGCCGATTGGGATCCGTCTATCGTGCTTAGGCGTAATACTTTACGACGAAGGCTAACGGATTTGGTTAACACCTTTATATGTGAGATCCTCTAACTCCTAATTGGGGCATAGGGTGTTAATTACCTGGGACCTTGTCAGAGTATAGTAGGACGGTATGCCTGGCAGGAGATAGAAACTCATCAGAGCCGGTCCATCGTACTTCACTAAGGCAAAGGATTTCAATGTCATATCGCAGCATTTCTCGTTCGACTTGCTGAGATCTCGATTTAGTTGTTGTTTGAGATGTTGTCGTTGTCTCTTAGTGTCTCAATTTACTTTATTAATATTTGACCGAATTTGATGTTGGAAATGCAAGATTTGACAAGTTTTCACACTTCATTTATTTCTCATTTAGTTTTAATGAGTTTTTTTACGAAAATCTGGCTCATTTTACACAATCTTTGTGAACATTCTTTTTATTAAAATTTTTTAATTTATTTTCTTTCTAAAAAAATTTTTGAGCTCAAATAAAATATTTAAATTAAAAAAAAAATTAAACTAAAAACAAAAAAATTTTGAAGGTATTAGGTACGCAACTAAGTTCTCGCTGTTTTTTTTAATGAAAATATAACTTTATTCCGAAAACATGGTTACAAGTGAATCATTGAAGGTATTGCCCATCGCTGGCTCCTACTTTTTCCCATCGCCCATCGCTGGCTACTAAATACTTTCTTTCTGGTAGATCGCGTATAAGTCGCGGTAAAACTGTTCATCTTTTGAATCTATCCCCGGATCAAACCATTTTTTGATGTCTTCACATGAATGGAACTGCTGGTCAGCTCGACCATGTGCCATCGATCGGAACAGGTGATAATCGGACGGCAGTCACCATGACTTTCTTTTCTTTGGATTGCTGTAATGAATCAATTTTTCATCAGCCGTCACGATGCGATGAAGAAACCCCTTCCTGTTTTGCCGCTGTTGTTCACAGGCGAAAAACGTTCAACATCCCTTAGTTTTAACTCATAAAGAACCCAAGTCTCCTGTTTCTGAATCATTCCCAAAGCATGTAATCGCTTGGAAATGGATTGGCGGGTAATTCCTAATACTGAAGCAAGCTCTTCTTGCATTTGATAGGGATCCTCATTGAGCAATGCCTCTAGTTCAGCGACTTCGCAGGTTTTTGGCCTTCCTTCACGCGGACGGTCGTCAACATTAAAATCACCCTCACTTTGAAGCGACGGAACCAATCTCGGCACGTTGTTTCACTGAAAGCAGCATCTCCATAAACTTCTTGTAGCTCTCGATGCGTTTCAGCCGTCGTTTTTTTCGAATGAAAGAGGAAAATCAACACTTCCCGCAATGACGATTATTCGGCACAAAATCAGACATTTTCACAAAACCAAAAGTATCTGATACCAAAACAAAATCTCTAATGTGTCGAAGCAGTTTGTTTCCCATATGTCTAAGGTTGGTTTATGACGTTTTGGTTATGTTAGAATCGACTAGCACTCACTGCTGGTGGCATCTATTGACAAACAGCGGGAACTTAGTTGCGCACCTAATACAAAAGAAAATTTTGGAAGTAAAAAATTTTTGAAATTAAAAAAAATTTGAATGTATAAATTTTTTTCTATACGAGTATATTCTTTTAAATAAAAAAAATTAAAATTTTATTGAAAATTAAAAAGTTGTATTTGGAATTTTTTTTATTTATTTTTATTTAAAAAAATGTTTAATAGAACTTTTTATTTTATAATAAAATAAAATTTTTTTTTATTTAAACAAATTTGTAAACAATTTTTTTTTTTAATTTTATATTAAAAAATTTTATTAAAAATGAAACAGTTGTATTTGTAATTTTTTTTTATTTAAAAAAATTTTGATACAACTTTTTCATTTTTAATAAAATTTTTAAATTTTTTTATTTAATAAAATTTCTAAAGAAAAAAATTTTACAGAAAAAAATTTAATAGAAAATTTTTTTTTTTATTTTTATTTCACAAAGATTGAAATTTGACTTATATGGGTTTTGTAGTAAAATGAATCGTATTTTTGTAAAACATTTATTAAAATTAAATGAGAAAGAAATAAATAGTCAAAACTTGTCACAAATTAATATACGTTTTTTGAAACAGCAAACTCGGTAAAAAAAATAAAAAATTGTGTTTATTAAAATAAAAAAATAAAAAAAAATTCTAAATTAATGATTAAAACGTTTGAAAATTCAAAAAAATTTAAAATTGTATTAAAACTGTTTTTAAATAAAAAAAAATAAAATTTTCCAAATAAAAAAAAAAACAAAAATAAATAAATAAAATTATCTAAATTAGAAAAAAATAATAATTAAGATTTTCTAAATTTAAAGCCCAAAAAGAAAAAGTAAACAAAATTCTAAATTCTAAATAAAAAAAAAAAGTTGTTAATTTGTTACTTTATTTTTTAGAATAAAAAAAAAATTAAATAAAATTTTCTAGATTTGCTATTTTTTTTTTAATTTAGAAAATTTTATTTATTTTTTTTATTTTAAATTTAGAAAATTTTATTTCTTTTTATTGTTTTAAATTTTAGAAAATTTTTATTTAATTTTTTGTTTTAAATTTAGAAAATTTTATTTATTTTTTTTATTTAAAAACCTTTTATTACACTTGTTTATTTGTTTTTTAATTTTCAAACGTTTTAATCAGCTCTTTCAAAATTGTATGCTTCAAGCGACTCAAAAATTGCGTGATGTTTGACATTTTTTTTATATTTTCTTGACAGTGTTGAGTGCTTTCTTCCATATAAAAAATTTCAAGCACTCGTTACTTCGATTATATGAAGAAATGTGCAAAAAAAAACAAAAAGGGAAACAAAAAAAAAAAATGTAGAGAATCAACGCAATTCCATGGGCTATAAAAAAGCGTACACGAAATTTTTCTAAAAATTAAAAATATTTGATGTGAGATTTTATTAAACTTTTATTTTTGATTTATACAAATTTTGAAACTTTATTTCCATGGTATTTGAGGAGAGTGGCCTATATTTTCCAAAAAAAACAAAAAAAAAAAAAAAATTTAGTCCAGGGGTAGGGTATAGTTATAAGTATCTATATTTTATAAAATCTTTAGTTATACTTCAAGTCAAGCTATGAGGTAGACATTTGACCATTCAAGTGCTAAATGCGTTGAGTGCGTCGTTTTTTTTGTCATAGCTAAATTTGTTCTTCATACTAAGCCCTAACCCAGACTCATTTCTTTTAGCTTAACAGATTGTCTTCTTTAGTGAATTTGTATGTTTGGCAATTTTTGGCCATAAATATACACAAATCCGCTTTTTTCATGGGCAAATGTCTTTTGAAAGACAAATAAACGTCGACGCTTTTACGCTTTCCAAAAGTGTTGTGCCATTTTTCTTTCTCAGACTTGTAAGTCTACATTTGTTGCACGTTCATATGCATGTAAGTGTGAACTTGTAGCTAAATTTATGTTTCTAAATATATTGCATGTGATGTATGTTCCAGTCGTAAACAATGGTGAAAGCCATGCAAGTAATTTAAGAGAAATGGTTTGTCTGTGTATTCTTGCACTTTGCAGTTGTCGTGCCGTTTCAGTGCTACGTTTTTTTATTTTTTTATTTTTTTTTATATGTACATATATGTTTGCTTTAGTGCCTAGGGCTGCTTGTCATATAATTAAGTGAAATTTAAATGCATATATTTTTATATTTACTCCAAACTCCATTCGAAGGGTGGTGAGTCGTTTTTATGGTAAGAGCAAAAGCAAGTGGCCGCCGTAGTCGATTGAGTTTGTGTGTGCCTAGCATTTGGTAGATGCTGGTTCGACATTGTTTTCTACTGTAGAGAAAGGGTTAGTTTAAATGACGGTAAGAGCTTTTCCTAATATATTTCGCTCCGCGTAAGGGACTGCAGAACATATGAGTGCATTCCTGTCATGAAATCCAATAAAAAATATCGCTGACATAAACTGTAGACTCATCTTTAATCATCATGTTTAACAAATACATGACAGAGATTTCTCTCATCAATGAAATTCCATGTCCAGAATTGAGTACTTGTTATTTTCCCTAATATCGGCAAGAAATCTGCAGCATTTATTTGTTCTTTCAAGTGGCGAGATCATAGGCTCTTCTTCTGTTTGATTCGCGTGATAACTGCTTACGCGATTTTGGCCGAGTTGCCAGTTGGACACACCAAGTGAAGCCAAGTCCTTCTCCACCTGATCTTTCCAACGCAGAGAAGGCCTTCCCTTTCTTTTGCTACCACCAGCTGGTACCGCATCGAATACTTTCAGAGCTGGGCGTTTGTAACCATTCGGACGGCATTGGCCCAGCCAAAGAAGCGGCCACTCCCACTCTAAGGGACGTCTCGACGGATATTGTCGTCGTCCAAGCTTCTGCACCATATGATAGGACGGGAAAGATGAGAGCCTTAAAAGTGTTAGTTTTTTGTGGATTTTAAAGCTGCATTCGAGAAGGAGTTGCCTATATTCCGCGGTGTCTGTCTAGTTAGACTAGTGTATACAGAAAAAGAAAACAACTTCAAGACATTATCCAAAAATTTCACGAAAAGTTCGTCACAAAAGGGATGTACGAGCTTTCGTCCAAATTTACTTATCTACCCTGGAGCATCTCCTATGCTGCTGTTTGGCTTTCTGAAAAACTAGACTACGCTACATGGGTTCTGTCAGTTTTGAAAGACCAGAATGTTTCCCCGGAGTGGAACTTGAGCGACTCGTATAACTTGCGAACTGTACGCGAGTGATGCATATTTTCGCAAAAAAGGGGCTCTGATCTGGTATTTCTATGTATAAAAATGGTCGCTGCGTGGCTTCGGCCAGCCAGTATAACCTAACCTACTTATTTATTTATTAATTTCAATTATTTTTTTCTTAAATTATGGTTTCATTCTTTAACAAATAATAATAAAAAAAGAAAATTGGTAAAAAGTATGAAATGCATTTCTTTTTTTGCGGCCTGTTACTTCGTGAAATATGGGTCACTAAAGATATTTTGTTGAGAGCTCTCAGAACCTTTTACTTCACCGCTGGTGGTACGAAATGTCTTCTTTCGTCTGGCAACTCTATTCAAATAATTTTTTACAAAATTTCTTTTTATTTGGACTGTTATTTTAGAGTCTCCTAGAGTTCCAGCTGATTTTTGCACAGCTTTGTACCGAATTTATTCCACTCGAAACTTCAGGTTACTCTAACCTTGCTTGCAGGGTGTGCCGAGCTTTTTTCGCATAGTTGCCTTCAGTTCGGCTGATCTCAGCAAGGCCGGGTTGCCTCGTCTCTGGAGTACATCTAGCGTAGTCCAGCAACGTCCAGCTTCGCGTCCTCTGTTGCTAGGGCATCTTTGAGATAGCCTAGATATAATTTAGTGCCTGCGCAACTCAGATTAATCATTTCTTTGGCCTCCCCGAAGATGAAAGTTTGCATTGCAGCCTATTAAGAAGTAGTGATTGCCATTGGGATGACCTCCGTGAATGCTAAAACATCCTCGGAGCCCAATTGATTTACACTTTTCCTCCGTAAAGCAGTCACTTTTCAAGTAGCCGTTTCGGTTCTTCGGAGTTAGTACCTAGCAGTACTGGAGAGCCCAATAGACGCGGCAGTTGAGGTGTGGTTTGCGAACTCGCCCGCTTTAGTGTTTTTTCTGTACTTGTTTGGTCTGTAATAGAATCCCCCGAGTACGGGAGAAAGAAGCTCCGCTATGTCATAGTACTCAGTATCACAGCAAGCCCGCAGTTACTCACTGAGGAGGGCAGGTGTCAGTGAGATGCAACGCTAAAATACAGTAGTGTGAGATTCGACTGCAAACAAGTCCGATGGACATGTGCTATCCCGAAGTTGGGAAAGGGGATGGAGTGGAGATGTTTAGTGACCATCCCAGCCAGTCATGTAGCCATATTCTCAGCATCTCTCCAACATGGGTGGCCCTGATGCCTAAGCAAATATATGTTACATCCCAGCCCTTCATGCATGTATGGAAGCCCAACCACCAGCATCAAGGTATAGGTACCAAGAAAGTGTGTCTTAAGGGTGCCAGGCAGAATTTTCTAAGCAACAGTTCATAAAGCTTTCAAAGCAAATGATTTGTTGCACAATTACCTCAACACCATTCATGAAAAGCTAGTATTTTTTCCACTCTTCTTCCTATAAAATACTTCCCTTGGCATTAAAAAAACCTCCAGGTTGGCCTCTCCACTAAATTTTCACATTGTTTTCCAAAAATGTTTTTATATTAAAATTTATTTTATTTTATTAATATTTTGTCAGCTCTTTTAGCTTTTCACCCATAAATATGTGTCTCAAATACTACAAGGTGGCGCAAAATCAATCACTCTGTTGGAAAATTAATAAGATTTGTAGATGGCGCCGTAAGTCAATTATATTTGTCATTTGTGAACTCAACAGCTGCACTATATAAATAGACAATCAATGGCGCGCGTAAAGGTCAAACTTAAAATTTCCATAACTCAAAATCATTTTTTTATATTCAGCGAAAAAAGTTATTCAAAAACAAGGTAGGTTAATTAATTTTGCGCCACATTATACAAGCCAAACACGTCAAATTCACATTCTGAGTGCTTGAGACGCTGTGCCTGTCTCGTTTTTTTCGGCCTGAACTTTGATTTATTTTTACTAATTAAAATAACGTTGTCCTCAACATTTCTACAAAGGCTGGTTAAGTTTCAAGGGCGGGTGTTGATTTTGAATAAAATTTGTTGTCATTTCCCTGTATTATGATAATACTGGTATGGCTCAATTACGTGTGGAATAAAATATCGGCCAATTTTTTTTTTTATTTTTTTTATATATATTTTTCTAATTTTTTTTTTAATTGTTTTTTTAAGTACCTCAGATTGACCGAATTTTTACTGAGGCTGCAAATACAAGGGGGGCGCGAAACTATGCATCCCATTGTGTTTATGAATATTTTTTTTACTCAATGAAAACAATAATTTGGGTGGGTGATTATTGAAATCTTTATTTTGACCTCTACGCACTCCATTGATTGTCTTTTTGTTTGCTGCAGCTGTCCATAAAATGTTGCAAAAATTATAAATCTTGCGATAGGATGATTAATTTTGCGCCACTTTGTATAAGTGTGATGTCATTTAGGTAGAGTTAGAATGATACAAAATTGATACTCAAATTATCATCCAGCCTGTCGCATTTGCGTGTTTGTATCCTCCAAAGTGCGCAACGAAAAAAAAATTGAAAATCAAAAAATTTATATTAAACTAAAAATCACAAAGCGGTGTTCCATTAATAGATAAAATTAGATAAACAAGAATTGGTTTAAAACACATTGCAAAAGAGCTGCGCACTTACTCTGTTCTGAGTAAAACCTTTATAAATGTAAATACATACATACAAACATACTAAGTACAGCCCATCGCCAAGATAGCAGCAAGAGGACGTATATATTTCTTATCTAGTAAGTCACTTAGTACTCATTAAACAAGTGATAAGCTGCATGTTTCAGCCTCAGTTGAAGACATACATATGTATGTATGTACACGTGTAGGTGCATGCGTGTAAGTAGGTAATTATGTATTTAGTAAATATATTTATTTCTCCCTTGACATTTTTCAAGTGGCGCGCTTTTGAGTAGTTCCCAGAAGCAGGAGCACGCAGATATTACTGTGACGTCTCAAACATGTTTTTTGTTTTCTTCTTTCTTTCGTCTTGCTCTCAGTTGGAAAAACTGTTGTTTTGACTTAGTCACTTTCATTCTCCAAGTTATGCGCTTTCTCGCATTTACGTCGGTAAAAGATAGGAATTGAATTTTTCATCTGCTTGGCTCTCAAGTTGCGCTGCTGTGCTCTTTATTCTCTTTGCAAATTCTTTTCTTTTTCTTGTTTTTTGGCTCCTTAAGAACTTTGCAATTTGACAGATGCTCGCCTTGATTTATATGCTTGCATATGTGTTTGCGTATGTGCAGCTGATAAAAATCATTACTACCCGGTTGTTATTTTTCATGCATTTACGTATTTATTAGTTTTTTTTTTCAAGCATTTTTTTGTGTTTTTTTTTTGGTTCTAGTATTAGTTGGACTCTTCTGTGAACTAAGTACATCCACTTGGTTTCTTACCGGCTTTCTAGCGCAGAAGAAAATTTTTTGGCACAAACGCAAATATTGCGTTACGTCTGTGTTGCTGTCACACCCATTTCACAAAACTCCATAAATGTGGGGGTAATGAACATCCTTGAAGAAATCGAAAAAAAAAAATGTTTAAATTGCCAAAAGTATTTAAATGTGTGCATAATGAATATTCCTTGAAGAAATCGAAAGAAAAATTTTTAATTGCTTAAAATATTTAAATGAAAAAAAAAAAAAAAATGCCGCTGTACAGTATTGCCTCCTCTCAAGTGCTTGTCTAGCGAAATCGTTCACACAATTAACTTGCTCGATGGTGAAGTGATAGTTACGAAAACCAAATTGGTGGGCGGGAATGAGATTCCTTTGCGCAATTATTGGATTTATCCTTTTGAAAAGCAGCTTTTCGAAGAGTTTAGAGGCAACAGGCAATAGACTTATTGGCCTGTAATTAAAGCCCGCGCTCGTTGACTTTTGTAGAAGGATGATTTCAGCAACTTTTCACTGAGTTGGGGAAATACTCTTATCTGATCATCGCGTTAAATATAATGGTGAGGAGTTTGTATCCACATATGAGCAGTTCTTTTAAAACCTTACTAGTTATAAGATCGTAACCTGGCGCCTTTTTGGTTTTAAGAGTTTTGGTTCCTGCGTATTTAACTTCTTTCCAGGTAAATCGTACAGTCGGAAAATCCATTTGAAACGAAGCTGAGAGAAATTCGTTAACTTCTGAGTCTACCTACCTCCGCACTTTGACTCGGAAATGGTTGAAAAACATTTCATAAATGTTTGGCAAACTCTCTTGCTTTTTGTTTATCAGTTTTTGCCCAATCTCCATTACACGTTTTTATCGCTGCGTTGTGAGGCGTTGGTTGTGACAAATGTGTGCGCAATGAATATACCTACTTTGGAGAACTCGAAAAAAAAAAATTTTTTCAGATAAGAAAAGATTTATTAAAAATATATTTAAATTTATTAAATATTCTTTATTCAGTGGATATAAAAAGTTATAATTTTTTCACCTGAAACCAGTCTACATTGCGCATTTTAAGAAAAGAAATGTAAAAGAAAATGTAATAAAAAAAATGTTCTTATAAATTACCGAAATTTTTTTTTGCCATTTCGAACTTGCATTTTATTATACTAAAATTTCATAAGCTATAAAAATGCGTGCCAAAAATCTTTCCAGGAACTCTAATTAAAAATAGCGGGAAATAAATGAAAGATTGCTACAAAGTTTGTTGATTCTTTTTATGGTAATTTATTTTTTAATTTTAAATTTGTGTTTATTTGTTTTGCACTGATTTTTCACTGGTTCGCTTAGTATTTAAATAAAAGTCGAAAAGTTATGGCAATTGAACTATGAAACCTTCAAAAATAACTAAGCATAGCTACGGGATTAAATGAAAAAAAGAGAAACTGAAGGCCCCCCGCATTTTTTTAAAAAGACAAAAAAAATTGTTTCACATGAAGAAATCGCAGTTAAAGAGCAAACCGGATCGAGAGGTTTTGTATTGGATTTGGAGGATTGTGTTTTTAATTCTGTTTTTCTATTTTAGGCTTAAAAATAAGAAAAAACGTTTCTACACAAAGAAAGTAACAAAAAATGAAAAAACAATTTCGTACCATTTGCGAAAAAGTTATATATTTTTATTTATATTTTTTTTTCGAGAGATGCGGGAAAAAAATGAAATTCTTTTTATTTTTAATCTTAAAAATTTTTTTTTCTATTTTTAATGTTTTCTATTTGCTGTTTTATATAGATTTTACGTTTTAGAGACTTAAACATAAGAAAATTTTTTTTTTAAAAAAAAAAAAAAACAAAACAAAAACAACGAAAAAAAATAAAAATTGTTTCATACCCTTTGCGAAAAACATTATATTTCTTTTATTTTAATTTCTTTTTTTTATATTTTCTTTTTTAAGTTTTTTACTATTTAGAGGCTTTTTAAAGACTCAAAAATAAGAAAAAATATGAAGGACAGCTTAATTTCAACAAAAAAAAACACTAAAAAAATAAAAATGGTTTCGTATAAAGAAATCGCAGTTAAAAAGCGAACCGCTTCGAGAGGTCGAATCAGTGGCGAAAAAATTAAATTTTTTCTATTTTTAATCTTAAAAAAACAAATAACAAAAAAAAATTATTTTTAAATTTGTTTTTCTGTTTTATATACAATATTTTACTTTTTAGAGGCTTAAAAATAAGAAAACAATTTTCTACAAAAAAAAAGTAACAAAAAGAGAAAATTTTTTTCGTACCATTTAGGAAAAAGTTAAATTTTTTTATTTCTAATTTTCTGTGTTATATTTTTAACTTTTTAGAGGCTTAAAAATAAGAAAAAAAAATTTCTACACAAAAATAAAAGTAACAAAAAAAAGAAAAAAATGCAAAAAAGTTTAATTTTTTTACTTCCATTTTTTATTTTCTATTTTCTGTTTTATATCGTTTACTTTTTAAAGGCTTAAAAATAAGAAAAACAAAAATAAAAAATTTTTCGTACGAGTTGCGACAAAGTTAAATTTTTTTATTTCTATTTTTTCCATTTTCTGTTGTATGTTTTTTACTTTTTAGAGACTTTTTAAATACTCAAAAAATCTAAAAAATCCGCATTTTTTCAAGGAAGCTGAAAATAAAAATTGTTTCCTATAGAGAAATCGGAGTTGCAGCGAACTGTATCGAGAGGTCGTACCATTGGCGAAAAAAATTAATACTTTTTTATTTTTAATTTTTTTGTATATTTTCTGTTTTATATGTTATACTTTTTAGAAACTTTTTAAAGACTCCAAAATAAGTAAAAATATCAAGAACCACTTAAACAAAAAAAAAAAAAATTGCTTCGCATGAAGAAATCGCAGTTAAAGAGCGAAAGGTATCGAGAGGTTCCACCAGTGGCGAAAAAAGTAAATCTTTTTATTTTAAATTTTTTAAATTAAATTGTTTTATTTTTAATTTTTTAAATGAAATTTTTTTTTTAATTTTTTAAATGAAATTTTTTTATTTTTATTCTTAATTTTTTAAATTAAATTTTTTTATATTTCGTTTTTTAAATTAAATTTTTTTATTTTTAATTTTTTCAATTACATTTTTTTATTATTATTTTTAATTTTTTAAATGAAACTTTTTTATTTTTATTTTTAATGTTTTAGATTAAATTTTTTTAGTTTTAATTTTTTTAATTAAATTTTTTTATATTTATTTTTAATTTTTTTCTATTTGCTGTTTTATATAGTTTTTACTTTTTAGAGAATTAAGAATAAGAAAAAATATCAAGGACCTCTGTTTTCAAAAAAAAAAAAAAAAAAAAAAAAAATTGTTTCGTACCGTTGTTGCGAAAAAAAATTAAATTTTCTTAATTTCTTATTTTTTTTCTAGTTTCTGTTTTATGTTTCTTACTTTTTAGAGACTTTAAAAATACACAAAAAATCTGAAATTCCGCATTTTTTCAAAAAATCAAAAAATAAAAATTGTATCCTATGAAGAAATTGCAGTTGAAGCTAACGGCATCGATAGGTCGTACTACTTGCCGAAATATAATAATAAATTAACATTTTTTTTATGTTTAATTTTTTATATTTTATATTTCATGTTCCTACTTCCTATTTTATGTTGCACTTTTTAGAGATTACTTAAATACTCAAAAATAAGAAAAAATCTGATACCCTCTTTTTTATAAACAATAAAACAAAATTAAAATAATACAAAAAAAATCAAATACACTATTGTTTAAATTTAAGATCTTCCAATTTCACTTCCACTCCCTGTAATAAATCCAAAATTTACTAACTTTGATTCGAGCAAAGTTAAAAAACCTTTATTTATTTATTTTGGTTTTTTTTTGCTGCGCCGCTTGTCTGCCGGAAAAAATATTGTTGCATAGTTTTAGGCGTTGTAGACAGTTTAATGGCATTGTTTAATTGTCAACCTGCAGCTTCGCGCGCGAAGTAGTACAAAGTAATTTCACACTCGTTGCCTTTGCGTGAAATTCGCATTTAACTTTAAATAAAAAGATTTACTTTATAGTTTCCCAGTTAGTACTTTGTTGCTCGTTCCATGCACCACTCGCTGTTGTTGTTGTGGCAATTGTGGTTGCACTTCACCACCAAGATTTAAACAAGTACAGCGAGTGGACAATACATTCTGCAGCAGGCACCAGTCAGGTTGGACGAACTGAATGTGCAGTCCCTGTATGTAAACATACACACACACATACATGTACATATATCTATATGCATGTAATTCACGCTCAGGCATAAGTAATTCACGCTCAAATTTATTAGCTCGTTTTTACAAATTGCGTGTGGCATTTAAAGTGATGTTGCAAGTGGCATACTGTTCGCCATTGCCATTTATTATTTATGCTACATTTAAAAAAACGCTTTGTACTGCTTGCAGAAGTTATGACGACGAGTCAACTAGCGAGCCAACTCAACTCCCAATTCACAGTTACCACTTGTGAGCTCGCAATGCTCGTACTTGGCTCACTTAGCTCACAACTCATAGTTCATCTTGTTTATCCTTTTTCTTTTACTTTTGTTGTTCTTGTGCGAGCGGCTATCCGCGTTCATGTCCGCAGGGATGACTTTAAACCGAAGTTATGAGATTTCGACTATTTTGCTTATTTTCTTTGCGCGATTCTGTGGCTTTTTGCCGTTAGTGGATGTGTTTTTTTTTTGGTGACTATCTCTTTGCATAACATTTATCACAATTAACATGGCTAAATTACCAGTTACACGAGTAATAAAAAAATCCGAAAGGGCGTGTGGGGCAGAAGGACACACCACAAAAAAAAAAAAATAAAAAAAATAAAATAAAATAAAAATGTAAAAATACGCAAAGATTAAAGAGGTGCAAAACTCAACAGTGCAACCATGCGGGTGGCACCTGTTTTACGCGTTATCTCTACCCCTTATGAATTTTTCGCGTCCACGTATATACACCTTCTTTTAAGCTCTTCACAAGCTCTCACTTAGCACCCAGTACCAGCGCCTTCTGAAACTTTTATTCGCACTTTTTCCAACTCGTACTTCGCTGCCTCGATTTGTGCGAGTTTTGGTGGAGTTTAACAAAGCGAAAAACAAAGCCAGCTCAGCAGGATCCCTCAGTCACTCGTAGTGCTGCTCCTGGCGGACAGTTGTAATATTAAGTTGTGAAATAATAAAATCCTTCGCTTCTCCATTGACAGCCAACGCGACGTTGACATGAGAGTTCCCACTTTGTTTGCTCTTTAGTTGAGTTGCTGCTGAGGTGAAGTGGTCCTCTTTTTTTCTGCTGGAAGGGTGTGTGCCGCGTTCCGGTAGGAAATGGGAATTCCTCAGTATAAAATAATCATAAATATAAAATATCATAAATGTCTAGGACAGGAACTTAATCCCAAAATTATACCCTACTTATACCCAAAATCTTAAAAAACCATAATTTTTAATGGATTCAAAAAATGGTCAAAGTGATTCCATGTCAAGCCACCCAAGTATTGTGGAGTATTTGAGCGAAAGTTTCTTTGGAAGATTGTTGGACTTTTGCACGTTAGCAATGGCGAGTTTCGTAGGTAATGGAACAATGAGCTGTATGAGCTTTACGACGACATAGACAGAGCGCAGCGTATAAGAGCCAGCGACTTCGTTGATTGGTCATGCGTATGCCGGCTGAATGGGTACAAACACTCCGGCTCTAGAAGTATGTATTCGATGAGGTACCAGCTGGTGCTGGCAGAGTAGCAGAGGAAGAGCCAGGCCTCCTCTGCGTTGGCCTCGCTTTATGCTACCAACGAAGGGCAAATCGTTCTAATGACATTAAATTGCCACTGCCTACTACCCACCAAAACGGCGCGCAAATGTTCGATGCAGATCACGGGCAGGCAGGGCATGAGACTCGTTGGTAAGTTAGATGTCTCGTCTTAATTTTCTGCAAATCGCGTTGAAACTACAAGCGATCACAGCCACTACTCGAATTTAAGGGAGTGGGTAAAAGCTGCTCTCCAACGGTTATTCATCTTTGAACCTTCCATTGGTGCGCGACGGTGATAGCACTACAGTATTTGGTGACCGTAGAGCATATTCGCTTTCCCATTACCACTGGTTTTTAATTGTGTTTCAGTGACGTCTACGCATGATCCGTAGACTTCGGACTATCGCTGGATCGAAAGGCAGACAACCGACTATCACAGCATAGGAACTACTGCCGGCAAGTTACCCTTAAGCACGCATATATTCCTTTTTTTTATCTTTTTTCAGTGGATGAGGAGGTTTAAAATGCATCATCAAAGCTGCCGTCTCAGCATTGGTGTATTCGGAGACTAAAAAACTACCCCTCGCTTGGAACCATCGCCCGCTCTGTAACCGCATTCGCATTAATTCAGATTGACGTTACATTTTCCTCATTACATGGCCTGTGCTTGTGTGCCTGTGTCCGGTGCCACTTCTTCATCCAGAGAATTCTTTCCGCGAAACTACTGATGATTTCCTAAGTTTGTCCGCTGCTTAGCATCTTGCCGATTACTTTTTCGATAGTTATGTAACCGACTGCATTCTCCAACGTTCGACGTTCTTCTTCCCAACGCACGTATTGGAAGAAAGTGTGTTCAGCGTCAACTTCAGCTTCATCCCCGTATATGCATGTGGGGTGCTCGCTTTTCCTTATTTTCAACAAGTATTTTTTGAAATAACCGTGCCTCGAAAGCATATCTATATTGAATATCTCATCATAACTAATGCTTCACAAGTCGGGACCGAGAATTGATCCTTGTGTCGCTGCGGATGTGACTTATATACAAAGGGAACCCTTTGGGGTTTGGTAGACGAGTTTGCGGTCTCATTTCTCATTATGCGCTGTAGGTATACCGCAAGTTTGGCAACGCCTTTTATTAGCCTGACCGTCCATCTACTGCGTGCTTTCTTTCTCCAGTGGTCTTGCCATAATCTTAGTGTTTCGTCCATTATTCCGCGCGCTGCAAGTTTGCTGACTCCTTTCATTCCTTCTTCCTTTAATGCCCATAACTTTTCCCTCTCGAAGGCTAGTAAGTCAATCGGCATTGAGCTGCTTATCACAACTCGCAGAGCTGCTGTTTGTTGTACCGATGCTGGGCGCTTACACCGTTGATTTGCCTTTAGTGCATTTGCCTACTACTGTTCAGCTCCGTATAAGAGAATGGAGAGCTTGGTAGCCATCACTACTTTACGTTTCCTGTGGTTTGATCCACTTATGTTTGCCTTAAGTCTACTTGGTTAAGTTTTCTGCGAGCTTCTTCAAAGTTGCGTGCTGTGCTGACTGCGGCGATATCATCCGCCTATCCGGTTGGCCGAGCTCCTCCTCCTATTTGTGGTGTGCGAATTGATGTTCGTATACAAATGGAGGAACCTACAGTTTTACGCTGCCTTCTATGAATTGCGGATGGTGTTTTGTATGAGCAACTTTTTCATGACAGAAAACACTCGGAAGTTTGCCATTGTCTGCTGAGGGGCGACTGCTAACTTTTTCCATCAATTGCTGTTTCATGCTCGGGGTTTCGAATCTGTGCATTTCCGAATGTAAGTCATGCATCAACGCACTCGGCCACGGAGTCCGCATGTATGCCAGCCTGCATTTTCTCACTGGGTCTGCAGTGGTTGTAATTTTTGTGGTACCCCGTAAAAAATTAAACAAAACAAAGAAACCACAAATGTTAATGAAATATTTAACATCAGTTAAAAAGTTAAAAGTTTTCTCTTTCAAACCACAGTTATTTGACAATTTCAAAAATGAAATGTGGACGACTGTTTTCTCCTGCCTTGTCATTGTCTCGCATATTCGGTGCCAACCAGTTGGTGAAGTTGGTAGAGCGGCGGCACTTCATTAAGCATTTAAAACGTTTACCTGCCGTCAGAAATGTCAAAGCGTCAAACGGGTGGTGTGGCTTGGTTTGTATGCGTTACGCATAACGGTATATGAATTTCTACTTTTAGATTTTTTTGTGATTGAGCAATTGACAATGACTTGCGTGCTTTCAATTCAACATCACACGAACTGGTGGAGGTGTAGTAAAACCACAAAAGTCAATTCATTGCGGCCCCCTCCACCTGTACTGCCACTACGCTGATCCTTTTATTGGCCCTTTGGAGGAAATGACAAATTAGTCGTGTAATAAAATAAAAAAGTCAACCGGCAACTATTATTGCTGTTGTGAAAAGTTGTTGGCAATTTGTATTATTGTATGTAGTGGTTAGTAGTTACTGTTGTTGTTATTGCTATTGTTGGCAGGCAGTTTTTTATTGCGAAAACTTCATAAATACCACATTGCCACAATAAACGAAGTTATTTACAAGCCAAAAAACGAATACGCACACCAACACACCGACACAAACTCAAATGAATGGAATGGAGTAACAATATATATGTGTGTGTGTGTGTTCTGTGTTCGGGGCAGAGAGACGAGGTGTGAAGAGTGCAGCAGCGAGTACGCACGCACATTCACTTGCTGACATTCGTCCCTTGTCTGCTGTTTCACTGTGTGTCTGTGTGTTTGTGTTGTTGTGTGTCGGGTGTTGGGTAATAAAAATCACGTATACGCTCTGGCTGCCTGCCTGTGATTATCGTGGCTTTTTTCTGCTTACTTCTTCCATGGTAATGATGGTTTTGGTTGTTTATTGAAATTATGTACAATATTTGTGACGTACATCTGAGTATTTCACAAGCTACTGGGCATGTGGCGTATAAATTTGGCATCAATGAGTACATTGAGACGCGCACACTAACCGGTAAGCGGCATACTTACTAATGCTTTTTACTAGACTTTCGAGATGCCGTAAGTGATGTTTATATTTTGCTTGAATCAAATTCAATTTCTCGGTATCGAAGTCAGCTTGAATTCGGGATAATTAATTTAAAGTGGTTGCTAAAAAACTTTTGTGCTTTATGATGCGTGATTAAGATTTTTGGAATGCGATTATTAATGCAATTGAATTAATTGAAGTTGCTGCGGATGGCGAATTCTTTGATGTGTTATTCTTGGAAAGAAAAGAAAATATAATTAAATAAAAGAAAAAAAAAAAAAAAAAAAAAAATAGAAATAAATAAAAGCGAATAGTAATAAATAAAAGAAAATAATAGCTAATAAAATAGAGTCTACGATGATTGGATAGAAATTTTTACCGAAGGGTAATCATTAAAAAACCCGGAACCTCTATTTTAAAACCCTGAAGTCCCGAAATACTTACTTTCTCTCCAATAGCGGTTTATCATTAAAAATTTTACTTTTCCAGAACTTTCTCATTAGAATCCCGCAAACTTTGGGATTGACTAAGCATCAAAATAATGCTCTATCACCGAAAATTTCACATTTACAGAACTTCTTTATGGAAATCCCGCGAATCCCCAAAATTTAGGAATTTTCGAAGAATGCTGGTAAGGCTTTATTATCAAAAATTTTACTTTCCAGAACTTTTTTACCGAAACCCCGTAAATCCCGAAAATGTCGGGATTAACTAAGAATCACAGTAACGCTCTATCATCAAAAATTTTACTTTTCCAGAATTTTCTTACCGAAATCCCGTGAATCCCGAAAATTTAGGAATTTTCGAAGAATGCTGGTAAGGCTTTATTATCAAAAATTTTACTTTTCCAGAATTTTTTTAACGAAATCCCGTAAATCCCGAACATTTCGGGATTAACTAAGAATCACAGTAATGCTCTATCACCAAAAATTTCACGTTTCCAGAACTTTCTTACGGAAATCCGAGAATACCGAAAATTTCGGCATTTAATAAGAGTGAAGGTAATGTTCTATTAACAAAAATTTCATCCCGGCACTTCTTCTTGTGAAACCCTGAAGCCTCGAAACACTTATATATATAATTAGCGCTTACACCCTTTTTTGAAGTATTCGTGGCGTGCGTCTTGATGCTGTTCCACAAATGAAGGAACCTACAGTTTTAAGCCGACTTCGAGCGGCAGATATTTTTTATGACGAGTTTTTTTTTCATGACAGAAATACTCTCGGAGGTTTGCCATTGCCAGCCGAGGGGCGACCGCTATTAGAAAAAAACTTCTTCAATTTGGTGTTTCACCTACTCCGCATGGTGACTCCCGCACCAATCGATTCGGCTACGGCGGCCGATCTTACACCGCCCGAAATACTTACTTACTTGAAAATCCCGAACATTTTGGGATTGCCTAAAAATCACGGTATAGAGCACAAAAATTTCACGTTTCCCGAAATTTTTTACTGAAATCCCGAATGGTACAAAGTGCTCCGGGATTGAGTAGCTCATATGTACCGACAAATACATACATTTCGGGATTTGAAAAATGGTTCTAAATTACACGCGTTACACATACATACATATGGCAATTGCAATATAAATTTGAGTGCAATTTCCAGCTCAAAATTTCAGCCAGAACGATTTGAATGCCTTACCCCGAAACTGGCGGTAATCTCGGGATTTCCAAACAAGTACGGTAATAACTTAGCTCAAAGTAGGTACATACTTGCCAATCGCATTTTAAGTTTGATTGCACTTTTTGAAATATTTCCCCTCATACATATTTACTACCCCCCTCCTTTTGTGTTGGGCTTCGGCACTACGAGTCGAGTTAGCTGCGTGTGGACAAAATGCAATGAATGCCAACCATAAAAATTGATTTGATATATTAGTTTTACTTACGAGCCATCACTACAAAAACAACAACAATAAATATAACTACATCACTCACACTGCATACACACACACATACCTACTCACATACACCCATATCAGCTCAGCTTTGGTGGATTTGGCTTGGGAAGACTATTCGGCGCTGACTCAATAAGTAGTTCGATTCTAAATTACACTTGGCCGAAAGTTGGTCCCAAGACTTATTTACTCTTAACCACATACATACAAACATACATACATGCAATTGAATAAAAATGATTATTATTTTTTGTTGTTGTTTGACATTTTAATAAACTTTGTGGTGGTGTACGTAGTTGTTGGCGACTTAAGTTGTAATGGGTTGCTCTAAGTGCAAGAGGTAATTATTCATTGGGTTCTTTGTGCTGAAAAAGTTGTTTACTGTAAAGAGAGCTCGTAAAATTGTTAATGATGATCTTTATTTGGTATGGCCATAAATTATTTGTGGCGCTGTTGGTGTCAACATAAGAATTATATTTCCGAGAAGTAATACGGCGATATGACTTTGGACTTTGCAAAATATTGTGATTGTTTCGCTGAGGAAATATTACTTGCTAATAAAAATCTGGAGTAAATTCTTCTATGGCATTGCTCGTAAATGATAGTAGTGACTGAGTAGCATTTGAAAGGTGATCAATTTAGAGAAATCGGATTTTAAATGAAATTAAATTGAAATTAAACAATATTTATTATTTTTGCCTAGAACCATTCATAACATTTACTTTTTAGAGATAATCCCTTTCAAATGTTAGCCGCAACTGCGCCTTAATTTGGCCAGCCGTAAAACACAAATTTTTAATGACTCGCTAGAGGACTTCGATCGGTGACTCGTGAATAACTTTAATAATGTTGGCTTCCAATGCCTCAAAGTTGGTTTATCCACAAAGCATTTAGACTGTACATACCCCCACAAATAAAAGTCCAAAGGTATGATATCACACGATCTTGGGAGCCAGTCCACTGGTTCGAGGAATCCCAGTACCATGCTTCTCCGATATTAGAGTTCAAACGCTCACACTTTGGCAGGCAAGATGGAACTCTGAACGGTATGGTAGATGGTCAGCGAGACTAATACCCGATCTAAAAAAGTAGGTAGAAAGAAATCACGGTGAGGTTAACTATTACCTCACACAGTTTTTGTCCGGACATGGATCCTTTCGCAAGTATTTGTGGCGAATGGGAAAAGTGAGCCACCCAACTGCATATATGGAGATACTGAGTATGATGATGCGGAGCACATCTTCTTTAAATGCGAAAGGTGGAACGTAGAGAGAACAGGTCTGCAACGAGCTATTGGTGTATTCACACCTGAATAAATTATCGATAAAAAGATGATAGACGAAGAAAAATGGAATGCCGTGTCAAATTTTGTGGAGGATATTATCAGAAATAAAGATTTTTCATTTTACAACCAAATTCACCCATTTGCCCACAGTAAAAAAAGAAAATATTAATCCTGGCAATCCTAATAAGGATAATGGAAAACTTTTATCAAATTATTGCATTGTCATCGGTCCTTGATAGGTGTGCAAAATTCCAAGTCGATCAGATTTTTAGAAGCCAGTGAAAATTAAGCTCAAAGATTCCGTTACATATATGTAAGAAAGAAGATATTCCTTCTTTCGGTTGAATTTCATAACGTTTATTTATTCAGAACAATATATTTTACAAATGCAGTGTTTTTTAATTAAGAGTTAAAAATAGTTTATGAAAAATAAAGTATGGTTAGCGCACACTACTGATCACTACCGCTTCTTCCTCTTTAATGCCGGTTCGCCGGGGCTGCCTTTTGGATAGAGTTACCACCCTTCACATACATACATACAACCCGAGCTAATAAAAGTGTGTTAAAAAGAAGCGCGAAGTAGAAAATTATGCCGAAGAGCATTGAGCATAGGTTTCTCAAAACAGGCGATGCAGGGTGAGTAAGTAAGTGCCCTTCTTAGGACGTCGTCTTGGCCCTCTACCTCGAAGCAATGCGGAAGCAGTCCCGAGGTGGAGGGAAAAATCCAAGAGAAGAGGAGGGATATTTTTAGTGGAATCACCACACACGTATTAGCGCCGGTTACTATATGGAGCGAAGGCATTTTTAACCCAACCTTCCCGCCGCAAAAAAACAAAAAACAAAAAAAAAATCCACTGGTCCGAGACGAGAGATAGCTTACCGAAACGACAACGCAGTAAATTCATAGTTTCACGGGCTGTATAGCCAGTAGCGCCGTATGCCGTCTGGGAACCGTCTTGACGGCACCTCCTTGTTGTCGAGATCACGGGCTTCTATGTCCCACATCTGACATCAAAAAGTCGTTTAGCATGGCGCGATTCACTGTTACATGGTGCCAGCCGCGTCTTTGAAGAAATATGAGTCTATGATATCTCCAGCCCATAGGCCGTACCAAACGGTTGTTTTCAATAGATGTAATGGCTGTTACTCTTCAGCCTAAATATGGCAATAGGGCTTATTGAGGTAGCCATTGAGCCGAAAATGGGCCTCACGCTGATCACCATAAGTTGGCCTGATGAATACTTCTCACTGAGCCTCGATTTTCGTAATATATTTGTACGATTTGTAAACGTTTTAGAGGTGTGGGAATCTTTCCATGATGAAAAGTCAATGAATTCTGAAAAAAAGAAGTTATTTCGTTTGGCAGTGGTCACGCGTGATCGGTCAAAAATTCCTATTGGAAAAATCATCTCCAATCTGATCGCCTTTTATATATATCTCTCCGGAAATAAGTAAATTTGAAAACCTTATGAATATTAAATTTGATCGCTTAGAACCACGAAGTGGAGGCAGGTAGAATCGTGACTTCAGTCTTACTATTTTTTGTTTTTTTCCTTGATCACTCCTCTCGGGCGCATAGGGCCTCGACAAGACTCTTTCATCGTACACGGTTCTGTGATGTTGTTTTTACACCGTCCCATGAGATGTCGGCATTTGCTAGTTCGCGCAGCATCGACCTTCTCCAGATGTTTTTTGGTCGACCGCGACCTCTACTCCCTTGCGGGTTCCAGTTCAGTATCATTCTCGTGATGCTATCTGGTGGTTTTCTCCATCTCCACTTTCTGCGTGTGATTTGCTTAAGGATGGGTTCTTTATTCGTTATTCTCCACAGTGCGTCGTTACTGATGGTGTTTGCCCAGAATATTCTGCAAATAATGCGGAGGCATTTGTTGAGAAAGGATTGAAGCCTCTGTGTGATGGTGTTAGAGACCAATCATGTTTCGCTTCCGTACAACAATACTGACTTCACGCATGAGCCGAATATTCGTAGTTTAGTTCGCCTGGAGATTTGCGAACTCCCCCATACTGTATGCATTCGCCCAAATGCCACCCTTGCTTTCATTCATATTCATTTGCTCCACCATCTGCCGTGATGATGCATCCGAGGTAGCAGCAGCTTTTTTCGACGAATTTCACCGAGCATCCGCCAACCAATATCTGCCTTGCGTTATTGTGGTTAACTCTTATAGCTTGGTCTTGGCGATGTTGACCTCCAGTCCGACATTGTATGCCAGGATGACTAGTCAGTCCGTCTACACTTGCATGTCAGTGAGTTTGTGCGAGAGGAGACAGTTGTCATCGACGAAGTCCAGGTCCTCGAGATGTTTGGTGAAATTCCACACGATGCCTCTTTTGTGCAATCATGCAATTGGTTCATGACGTCGTCTAGGATGATAGCGAGAAAAAGAGGTGACAGGGGACAGCCTCATCTTACGCCTGCGTTGGTAGTGAATGGGTCACTGATGTCGTTATGAAACACTGCCAGTTCGGAGTTCTCATAAAATACTCTTCTGAGGCGGATTATCTTAGCGGGGACTCATTTTCCACTCACCGACAGCCAGATTACATCTCATTTCTCGTTTGATAGTTTTGAACGCCTTCTTAAAGTCTACGAACAGCATGTGCGGGAGCGTCAATCAACTGATTGTTATACTATAATTCGAAGTGTGTTGGCTTGCTTAGGGCTGGTGGCTTCGGGCTAATCACCTACCATGTCAGAAATCAAATAGATTATCAATGCAAGACAAATCCTCGGATATACGATTTTCTCTATGACGACTTCACTCTTACAGTCTGATACAATAATTTTTCTCAGGCGTCGTCTTTGTAAGCCGAGAATGTTGATTCACTCATATGGCTATATACATACATACACACCCATAGACAGTCGAGTTCAGTTTTAGTAGAAATTTTGCATAGAATTTCAAGAGTAAATGTTTCAGAGAACTAAAATATGATAAATGAAACTAGCAGGCGCCACTTGTATGTATGTGTGTATGTGCATAGGCATCCCATCTCTAAGGGAAAGTTAATATTTTACACTATAAATCAAACTTAATGCACTCACGTATGCATAATAGTTATTTGTAACTGACTGGTGGAGAGAGAATAAAATATTTGAAATTTTGTTTGAGTACCTGTACGTTTTTAATATATACCTGTGAACACACACATACACCTATGCAAGAGCATTCACCATTTTTCAGCGTTTTTTGTCTTAATCTTTCCTATCTTAATATTCCCTATCTTTCCTTTATTTTAGTGTTCTTCCATTTATTGAAGCAGTCAAGTACTAAACTCTCTTCTACTAACCTCTGTTGAGTCTTTTTTAAATTCATGCCCTTTCCGTGCAGCTCCATTAATGTGCGCATTTTCCAAATGAATGCTTCACGTCCACCAAATGCTCGTTGAGCCTTCTCTAAGTGTGCTTTAATGTAAACATTTCGTATTGAATAAATTGATTTTTTTATTACAAATTCTGACGAATGTTTGTTAGTGTTTTCGTATTCTTTATTTACTATTTGATTTTTGATTTTTTTTTGTTTTTTTTTTTTGCTATTTCCCTTACATTTGACTACGTTGCATTTTCTACTCGAAATAACTCATTCCATTTCGGTCATTTTAATTTCCTTTACAGATGGCGAACCTATCAAACTTCCAGACAATTTGGAAAGCTTGCCAAGAGCTGACAGTTTCCCGTCACAGCGACATCGGTGGAATACAAATGAGGTCAGTTTTATTTAGATTTGAATGTACATAAATTTTGTATACCCCAGGCAGTGAAGAAGTTAAAAGTGCAAGCAGCAGTTGTAGCGATAAAATTGATAAAAAAGAAATGTAGGTATGTATGTGTAGCACTTGTGATCGTATTGGTGACAACTAAAACCAATGTAAATGTACTAAGCGCCCCAGTAAACAATTTTGTTGCGGTACGAAATTGAAGTCCCTACAAGTTCGGGTTTATATTTAAGTTTTAATCAGAATAGAAATTCATACAGATTCTTAGTAGAGGATGCAAAATGCAGTTAACTGTCTCTTAAGCGCACAACTCCCATAAGCGGACACTTTGGGAGCCACATTTGAAATTACTCGTATTTTAGTGGGATGCCTAATACTTTTGGCCAAGGCTGTGTATCATCCAACTTTCTTTTTGAGTAACTTTTTTAATAAATCAAGAAAGTGATTTCGAGTGATGCAACTATTTATTTCAACCCTTTCAGTTATTTGTGTTAAGTAGAAAAGACGATATCCGTCAAGTGGTAGTGCGCATTTGTGCCTGTTCTATCGCATTTCCCATGACTTTCCGACAGATTTGCGATGACATTCTTAAGAAGCGAATATTCTGCCTAAGAGCTGCTATTATCTTAGCTTAAGCCTGCGACTTCAAGTAGCCGCAATGAAAGAAGTCTGGGATGGTTAAATCGGTCGATAGAGCGGGCCATGTTAAATCGTCAAAACGTAAGATTTCGCTAGCAGAAAATGCTTTCTTCACAATATCCATTGTTAACAAACATTAACAGACGGTTATCCGGCTCTGTGAGGCTTCGCTTTGTTGTACTGCGTCGAAGTCTATATTTTTCTCCGTAATACACCTTCAACGTATCTTTTAACCGCTTTCTAGTTGACCTCGCGTTCAAGCATCTTGCAGATCAAATTGGTTGGCTCGATGTCGCCAATCTGCTATCGCAGAGTATCTCGTTCAACAAGCCATCTGTCGCAACTAAAGAACGCGTATTCGGCGCAATAGTTCGGTGCTTTGCAGTACATGCACCTGGGGTCACTTACTTCACCCATGCGGGATACGTTTTTCCGGAAGCATCCGTGGCCCGAGAGGAACTAAGTCATGAAATGGCCCACTTTCCCGAAGTCCTTTTGAACCCATTTGCCTATTGTAAGAATCAACTTCGCTGTTCATCTCGATTCAGTGTCCCATCGGCTTTTCCACATCAGCATGGTTTGGCATCTCCGATTTGTAGCGTTAGTGGCGGCTTGTTGTTTCCTAGAATCCCACGCATCCACTCGTTCCCGAGCCGTGAGGTCGATAGGTATCTCCTCGCTGATCACAAAAACTGCTGCGCCTGCGACAGTGCGGTAGGCTGAAGCAACTCTGAGTGCGGCTGTTCGCTGTTCAGCCTCCAGTGCTTTGCGCTTGTTTTACAGTTTAGCACATCCCCCATATTTCGCTGCCGTATAGGAACATGGCGTTTGAGGTCGCCATGATTAGTCTTCTTTTACTATGTGTTGGCTCACCGATGTTCGCTATTAGTCTACTCAGCATGCCCCTCATCTTCGCTACTTTGGTAGCCGTGTGCCATATCTGCGCTCAGAACGTAAGCTTGCAATCGACTTGAATCCCCAAGTATTTCATCGAGTTTTAAGTCTCTACGGACGTGCCGCTTACTTGCTTGCTGACCTCGAGTGGCGGATGACCTCTTATCATCAGGATATTCTGCTAAGTTCTTATGTTTGGCGAGTTCCAGGCCATGGTCTTTAAGCCGAAATTGGGTCCTTAATATGTCTTTGTGCAGCTTCCTTCTAGTGTCCTCGATATCTTACACTAATATGACCGGCGCTACATCGTCCGCATATCCCACGAAATATGTGTCTTCAAGCATTTCTATGCTCAGGAACTCATCGTAGCTCAGATTCCAAAGATCGGGGCCGACAATAGATCCTTGGACTGCTCCAAACGTTACCGTTTTAGTTTTCTGACCGTCTGGTGTATCGTACAGAAGCTCACGCTGGCTCAGATAGCTCTGGAAGATCCTTAGCAGATATGCGGGTATTCTAAAACTTCCTTGCAGTACTTTTATTATGTCTGCCCACCGGAGGCGTTACTGCATAAAGTCCATGGTTTTACGTGTATATGAAATGTGTTCTGGATACAAAAATAAAAAATAAAAATAAATAAAAATAATAAAATAATATTTGTCTCACGGTGATATCTGAAATATACGATTTCAAACACAATTTTTTTTTTTGTTTATTTTTGGAATATGTAAACTAGTCTGATTTGTCGAAAACTGTCACCCTTTTTAATTTTTATATCCGTATCGAGGTAAATATTCAATATTTTTCAGTGAGCTGTACATTTTCTAAAGCATTTGAGCGTTCTTTAGATTCAAATATTTACGAAAATAGCAATAAAATTATTTCAAAGCATCTCCCTTAGTGTTTACTGGGATATTTCTGCGCTGCAATAAAACGCGAAGTTCGAAGCGTAAACAAATTTAAATATTTCAATTCATCATCAGTGACAAGAGAGAGCCCAAGCCATACATAAAAACATATTCCAACTTCAATAATCTATCACACATACACAAATATAACGGTAAACATGCAGCGTATGGCGTTTGTGATACTTCGTTGTAACGGTTTCTTCCACGTCAACTGTCAGTTTGTGGCTCTTCATTCGCATTCTTTGCGACAGCAACCATTCGTTGCGCTGCTCGCGTTGCAGTTACTTAACGGCTGTTTAACATTTCCAGCTGCAATGGCAACAACAAAAAGCTCATCAAAAACTATTTACAGGGGAAGTAGCAGTAGAGCAGCAATGACAGTTGTAAAACAACTAAGTCCTGTAACAAAACAAATAAACAAAAATGAAAAAAGAATGTGAATTAGATAAAAAAACAAAGCCAAAAAGCAGCTTCAACTCAGCGACAACTCAGTTAAGTCGCGCACATCGCACATCGCAGATCTAAAGAAAGACATCAACAGCGCTGACAAGTTGTCACTTTTAAATGGTGTGTTGACATTAAACAGATTTTATGGGATACTCGTAACTTTTTTGTTGTTGGCACGCGCTTGTGGCCAAAGAATCAAGGAATAAGCGCGACTTCCTCACTGACTGCGACTCGCTTAGGTCCGCAGTTGTGGTCAGAGGTGACTGAGAATGAGTTTGAGTTGTAGTTGACTTGATGAGCGAAAGGTTGTGAATGATGAATGTTTTGTTGTTGTTTTTGTAGTTGTTTTTGCTGTTGCAACTGTTTTTGCCACGCTCGTTTAAGTTCTGTTTTTTTCTCGGTTGTTTACTGTGGCAAAACTTTGTGCTTTTTGACGCAACTTGAAGTTATTGTAAATTGTTTGTTTTAGGGCTGCATTTACTTGGGATGTTTGCCTTGTGGTTTACATTTTTTTCGATTGTTTGGTTTGTTAATCCCACTTTATTAACCAAATACCGGAATGTTAACTATTTGACTTGATAATTTGTGACTAAACTAGTTAATAAATGGCAGTGAAATCTCAGCCATATGACCAGGAGAAGATGCTTCCAATTCATCAGTAATTCTGTCCTGAAAATCTGGAAAATTTCACTATAACCTGCACATTTTAAAGAGCATACGAATACATTGTCCTGGCCATACCAAAAACATATGGGCGATGATGCTCCAATGAAGAAGAACAAAGCAGTAGGCCCAAAACTGGTTCTTTGCAGTTCAATAGCTGACTTTTTTCCTGTGTGACTGTACAAACAGTGCCATAAAATAAAAACAACAAATATTATATTTCAAAATTCCCGTCTGTAGTCCGAGGCTCACCTAAATATATTTAATATTTTGTTCAGCCGTCGGGGTTATCTATTATTTGTTGGCACCTTCGAGCACTGAGATAGAACCAAACAGGTAGAAAAAAGTAAGAAAGGGCTTTGGATTAGAGGTGGACCACCAACAGTAGCTAATTACGTTCGCATAACCGCTTGAAGGTACTGATGAATTTCAGCAGATGTGTGATATTTAATGCCGCAATATCCACCGGTGTAACGAAAAGGTGAGAGCTCAGATGTTTAACCTTAAACCTTTGCCCGACGAGAGCAGGGCAGCTGAGAAGAAGGTGCTCTGATTATTCAATCTCATCTTCCAGACAACTTCTGCAGAAAGAACCTGAAGCAATCCCAAATGTCACCGCATGGATACCTAACCGGAAAAATGGCCGGTAAGAATACCTATCAAATTCACGAGCTGCAGCTTTGTTAGCCTCAGAAGTTCCCTCGAGCGCCCCCAATCTACATGTGGCCAGAAAGATCTCGCGACTTTGCACGTTTGCGTACTAGTCCAGCGCGCGTTAAGTTGACGCAAGGCCCATCTTTCCAGGAGTAGATCACAGATTCTCAAGGCAACTCCTATGCTCTCATTTCGCGACGAAACCGTCTTCAAAGTTCACTTTGTTAGCCAGCTCATCAGCCCAGCAGTTTCACTCTATGTCGCTGTGACCGTGAACCCTAATGAGCCCAATATCGAAGTATTCGGATGGAATCGCGAGAGAAGTCAGGCGCTCCCCGACTAATTTCGTGCGCACAACCTTCTAGTCTAAAGCCCTAATTGCCATTTGGCTGTCGGTTTAAATATTTACGTCCCTTACAGTAATTACAGAAGCAAGCTACCAATTCACTGCTTCCTTAATTGTGACTACTTCCGCTTGAAAACCACTCCAGGGTTCCAGAAGTATAAATTTGTGTTTGAAAAGTACCAAAAGTAACAAGAGTACCGCTTGGACCCAACGGGGGTGTACAATGATCCATCACCACGGAGATGGACTCAAAGTTTTTAAGAATACTAGAGTGTCTGTAGCTTAAGTCTTGCTTATGGCCCGAACACCTCATCTTCGAACAAAACTTTGACGTAATTCTAGGTCATATCCCACTGATAAGTCTCTCCAAATGCTTTTAAAAAATTCGTTTCGTGTTATATTTTGAAAATGCATCTTCTTGTTAATACGGGCTTTGGCTCTCTTGAAGCCGCTCTTTACCTGTCTGATGATACCTTTTGCGGCCTTTGTAAGTTGAACAGGAACATATTTAAGCAAAAAATCTATCAACTTAGCTTCGCAGGAAACTTGGTTAAGTAGAGGAACATTTATGCGCAGGCCTTCATGGAAAGTTATATAAGAACTTCAATACTTTGTTTTAGAAGCCTTTGGCAATAAAAATTGGGTGACACCACACATTATGTGTAATGTGCAAATACACTTATTTAGTTTTTCATAGGCGCAACAGTCCATTCATGCCAGCTTTCATCCGACCATCCTCCTCGAGTAATGATAGTAAAATAAAAGCAGTCCAGCTGTCCAACCAAATATGCAAGTCAACTGGTTTATGAGAGGATCGTGCGATCAAAGTTACAACTACATAAATAAATATAAAACCAACTTTATAAACAACATAGCACATGACGTCGTCGGTCATATTGTCTCCGTGACAGGAACTTTTTTTTTCATTTTTGGATTCATGCACTTTTTTTTTTCATTTTCGGCGCGTAAAGTGACAAAAATTTTAAATGAAAATACTCTGTTGTGGTATTTTTATTTTCGTTCGTCGAATTTTTATTTTCATTTTTTCTACTTGTAAATTAAGAGCAACCGCAAATATTCATTTGCCAGTTGGCCAGTAAACTTTAACTGGAATACACTCATCCAGCAAGCGGATACACAGGAAGCTATGCACGAGGCAGCAACAACACCTTTCGCTTTTAACCTCTGTGCCAGTCACACAGTAGAAAGAGTTGGGGAGGGCAGCAGCGAAATCACCTTCCGATTTTACCGACCCAAGAACTGCTAACAAAAAATATTATATGAATGAGTTGGATTGTGAGCTGCAGCAGCAGAGCAGAGGGGAGCAGTTAGTAAGCGAGTGCTTAATGTCACTTCGAGGAGATGCACACGTACGTACATAGATACAGAAATATGTGCATTTGCGCGTGCATATGTTTACTTTAAGTTCGTGTTGTTACAGTATAATAAATGCACACTTGTGTGAACAATAATAGCAGCGGGACATGTTGCAAAGTTTTGACAATTTATTTATATTTTATTAATTTTTTTCAAGTGTTTTTTATTATTATTTATTTTTTGGTTTTGTTATTATCTTTTGTTTGTTTTATTATTATTTCTTTTTGTTTTGACAATTTATTCACCTTTTTTATTAAATGTTTTAAAGTTTTTTTATTTATCATTATTTTTTTCTTATTATTATTTTTTGTTAATTTTTTGTTTTGACAATTTATTTATATTTTATTAATTTTTTTAAGTTTTATTTTGATTATTTTCTTTTTGACAATTTATTTATGTTTTATTAAATACTTTAAAGCTTTTTTTATTTTTTATTTTTTATTATTATTTATTTATATTTTATGAAATACAATATTTACAACTTTTTTATTTATCATTATTTTTTTCTTATTATTATTTTTTGTAAATTTTTTTGTTTTGACAATTTATTTATATTTTATAAAATTTTTTTAAGTTGGTTTTTTATTTTTTTTTCCTTATTATTGTTTTTAAATTTTTTTTTAGTTTTATTTTTATTATTTTCTTTTTGAAATTTTATTTATGTTTTATTAAATATTTTAAAGTTTTTTTTTAATTTTTTTCTGACAATTTATTTATATTTTATTAAATTTTTGTAAGTTTATTTTTGTTATTTTATTATTATTTTTTTATTTTGACAATTTATCTTTATTTGTGTTAAGGTATTTAACGTTTTTATTTTATTTTTTTATTACTAATTTTTTCAAAGCTTTTACTTAATTTTTTATTATTTTTTTTATATTTTTTTTTTATTGTTAATATTTTTATTTTTCATTTTATAAATTTTTTTTTATTTTTTATTATAATTTTTTTTTTGACAATTTATTTATATATTATTAAATTTGATTAAATTTTTTAATTTTTTCTTATTTTTTGTTTTATTATTTTTTATTGGAATTTTTTATTTTCTTTTATTTTGTATTTTTTTTTTTTAATATAGTGCAGTGTACTCTTTCCTAACTGAACCTTTTTTAAGTGGTCACCTCCCATAGACAGACACTTTTTTCAGTACTTACCACAAATCCTTAAGCATTTTTCTCTTGAGCGGTCAACCCTTCCATAATATTTTAATAACTTTTTTACACTTTTCTCATAAGCGGAGAAGTTTTTCCGACCCTTAGGTGGCCGCTTAAAAAATTGGCTCCTACTTTGAGCCATTTCAATTTTGATAACTTGGTGTTTACCGGTGTTGTACATTTTCTTTCATATAACGAATGCTCGAAATTTCTCCTATGTTTGAGATCGCCAGCAAAAAAACAAACAAAAAAAAAAACCAAACAAAAAATAAAATTGTCAAAAATCAACTCGATTTTCCAGCCACTTTAAATTGTCACCTTTTTTTCTTCCTTGTACACTCCACTCGGGAGCATGGGGCCTCGACAAGACTCAGTCTTGCGTTGGTTTCGTTGATCTAGTTTGCTTTTTGGCGGGGTAGGTGATTAGCCTGCTGCTACCAGTCCTGAATGGTGGGAATGCCCTCCTGTCGTTGCTTAGGAACAACGCCTTCTTACTGCTTAGAGCGCCATCTGCGTTTCACATTTTTCTGGCAGAAGGATCGCACAGATGGTTAAGAACTTCGCTAAATGTTGGTGTGTCTGCGCTATGACCACGCTTCCACTTGCTGCCGCCACAATGTGTAACTGCGTGTTTTTCATTATTTTTGCTTGTTTTAGCAGCCCCAATGCAAATAAGGCGCTGACTATTGTGCGGGAGTAAGGATTCGAAGGATAAGGTTTTTGGGGTTGAGGTATGCATTTTTCTGTATTTTTTTTTTTTGTTGGAATTGTCACTTCATTCAATTTAATGGGCTTTAAAACTGCATACTCGAAATTCGGCTAAAAATTCTAAATCAAAATGCCGATGAACATTTTTAAAAAAATTTAAATTTTATACGAAGTTTAAAACTTTAAATTACATGATTTTTGCTTTAACATAAACCAATATTTTGCGCTGCCATTATTGTTCACACAAGTGTATGTACACACACTTGCCAAACAAGCTGACTAAATTAAAAATAAAAGTTTATTAAAACACCAAACAAAAAACGTACAGCAAGCAAGCCAAGTGGCATAACGGTGCGTATGATGAGGCTCTTGTAAATTCCTGGAGCGAACGCGGACGTACATTGTGGCAAGCAGCTTTTCGCTGTAAGCCGCTGGCTACTGGCTACTGGTTACTGGGGCATCGACGTGCATACAAAATGCAATAACATCATCTGCCAAACATAAATAAAATTACGCACGCTTATTTTGCTACGTTTACAACGAAAAGTGCACCAACAACACCAATAACAACAACCTCAGCACAGTTCATACATAAACCAAACGCCACTTTAGCCACCGCAAACATCTCAGGTGTGTGAGTGTGCGTGTGAGTGAGTGTCAACTAGCACTAGCCGCCGTCCAACTTGACCCACGACGTACAGCACAACTCGACCACAACCGGATGCCACCGAGAAACAGCCACAGACTAGGCCGCCAGCCGCTTACCGCTCACATGTCGCTATGCCCGTCCGTTGGTGTTGTGGTTGTGGTGCGGCTTGCCACACGCTTTTAATTTTGTTGCGAATTTAAAACCAAGCGACAGCGCATTTTTCGCCTATAAAACACCTCAACGAGCAGAATGGACAGTGAGATTGCAAAAATAAGAGAAAATGCATGGCTTTTCTGCTCGTAGAAACCTTAAAAGCAAAAAACCAAAAAAACGAGGCGGTGGTGTGGAACGACAAGCGTAAAAATCAAAAAGTTAAATTGTTATTCGCAAACAAATACCTTTGACAAAAAAAAGGCAAACTAGTTACAAAATATGTTAACAACAATGGTAAAAAGTGTCTTTGCCGGCAGCCCGAAAAATTCTGCATAAACAACGGTGAAAAGTTTCAACTTTTAAATTGCGCGTCGCCGTGATTTTTTACGCGTTTTCGTTAATTCTTATTTCCAATAAAAACAGTAAAACCAAAGGATTAATAAAAACAGCAACATTTTTTGGGAAAAAGCGGAACTTACTGCGCTTAGTAAGGGTTAGCTATGTAAAGAAAAAAAATAATAAAGAAAAAAATGAAGCATTCCGCTTGGGTGCGTAAAAATTGCATTGGCTTTAGAAATTTAAAAATACAAGTAATCCAAATGTGTGACGAAACGAGTATACAGCCATTCCATATTAAACGTAACAAAAAGTAGTGATTTTCTGCTGCATAGTCTTCCATTTCGGTAACATTATCTCGCACATGGGCTGAATTCATTCTCCAACTAACGGAGATAGACTTAAAAAATGTTGACATTTTTGCACTCAAATTAAGTAAGGAAAGATCACAAAAGTCTTCAACAAAAGGTACTAAAACCTTAAGTCAGTCAACATTTTCTGATCCGATTTGCAGGCGTTAAATTTTGTTGGTCAGGCTTCGAAACACCAAAAACAAAGAAATAAAACAAATAATAAAATATAAAAAATAATAATATATTAAAAAAAAAAAATAAAAACAAAGAAGTTAAATAAAAAATTAAATAAAAGAAAAAAAAATATATATATATATATAAATAAGAAAATGATCAAAAATTGCAAAAACACACAAAAAATAATCGATGACGTTCATAACTTATAATACAAAAATAAAATAAAATAATAAAAAAATTGAATTAAATACTAATAAATTTGAATTAAATAATAAAAAAATAAAATCAAATAATAAAAAAAGAATAATAAAAAATATAAAAAAATAAAACTAAATAATAAAAAAATAAAATAAAATAAAATAGTAAAAAAATAAAATAAAATAATAAAAGAATTAAATAAAATAATAAAAAAATAATAAAACAACAAAATAAAAAAAACAACAAAATTTAGAAATAGAAAAATTATAAGAAAATTTAAAAATAAAAAAATCCAAAAAAACCAAAATAAATCGATAACGTTCATAACTTATAATAAAAAAATAAAATAAAATAGTAAACAAATAAAAACAAATAATAAAAAAAGAAAATAAAATAATAAAAAAAGGAAATAAAATAATAAAAAAATAAAATAAAATAATAAAACATTAATACAAAAAATAAAAAAACATTAAAAAAAAACAAAAAAAAATTAAAACAAAATTTAAAAATAAAATAATTAAAACAAAATTTAAAAATAAAAAAATTAAAACAAAATTTAAAAACAAAAACATTTCATTTCATTTCATTTATTGCCCAAAATCATTTTAACATAGGAGTTTACAAAGTTATGATAAAATTAGATTATTTAGCATTATCCTAACATACATTTGTATTTATCTAGGAGCTTAAAACTTATTTTTCTTTTGATTATACAATAGGTTATCATTATTATTTGGAATGTCTTTGGCATAATTTTAAAACTTAAAACTTCTCCCAAAAAGGGCTTAAAAAGGAGATAACGTATAATAAACTTCTATAATTTATTTGGCTATGAATTGATCAATGTTATAAACTAAATTTTCATCGCCTATGATAATATATTGCTTTACTATTTTTATGTAACATATTATTATTTTTTAGTATTTTTAAATATATTGGTGATAAATATTTTTCTGTTAGAGGTAATGATATTTCCCTTGCCTTTGACAGATATTTGTTTATCAGTTCATTTTCTATGAATGTCAGTTTATCAACAAATCTTACTGACGATTTCATTAAGAAAAAGTCTATGCGTGATATTTTACATTTTTCATACAAACTTTTATTAGAAACTCTTTTCCGAAAAGTACCACTTCTGTAAGGTTGGCGATTAAGACCGCTACAAATTCTTAAAACATATCGTTCAAATCGTCTGAGTCTCTCCATTTGGCTCGAAGAAATGTTGAACCATATCGAATGAGCATAAGATATGATTGGTCTAATTATTTGTTTGTAAATATTTATTTTAATACAGTTCGATAGTCCACCCTGCCTTCTTAATAAATTACAATAGCTAAAGAACATTTTTTTTGCTTTTGTCAAAATGAAATCTATATGTCTTACAAAGGTGAATTTGCTATCCAAAATTATGCCCAAGTATTTGATTTGTTCTTTGTATTTTATGTTGAATCCATTTATTTTAATTTGAGGCTCATATTTACGAGCATTTGGATATAAGTTTTTACGTATTCCTTTAACAATAGTTGTTTCGCTTTTATTGAAGTTTAGTTTTAGCTTTCATAACTTCAGTGAAAATAATGTCAGACTGTTAGAGTCCATTTCCGTCAGCCTGAGCATGGATTTAGCTCAAGAGCAAAATTTTAGTGAAATCGATTAAAAAGTCGATAACTCTCGAGCAAAATTTTATCGAAATCGATAAAAAATCGATATACTTCATAATTCTGCGAGAAAAATGTCAAACTTTTTTTGAATCCATTTCCGTCAGTCTGAGCATGCACTTTGCTTAAGTGTAAAATTTTAGTGAAATCGATCAAAAAAATTAATACTTCCATAATTTCTGTAGAAAAATAACAAAAATATTTTGAATTCATTTCCGTCAGCCAGAGTATGAATTTAGCTCTTGTGCAAAATTTTAGCGAAATCGATCCAAAAAATCGATAAAGTTCATAATTTCTGCGAAAAAAATGTCAAACTTTTTTTGAATCCATTTCCGTCAGTCTGAGCATGAACTTAGCTTAAGTGTAAAATTTTAGTGAAATCGATCAAAAAAATTAATACTTCCTAACTTCTGTAGAAAAATAACAAAATTGTTTTCAGTTCATTTCTGTCAGTCTGAGGATGAACTTAGCTTAAATTTAAAAGTTTAGTGGAATCGATAAAAAAAGTCGATAACTCTAGTGCAAAATTTTAGCGAAATCGATAGAGAAAAATGTTAAACTTTTGTTAAGTCCATTTCCGTGAATCTGAGCATGTATTTACGCCAAATGCAAAATTTTAGTGAAGTTGATTAAAAAAAAAACAATAAAAAAAATCGATAACTTCTGGAAAAATTAAACATTTTTTTTTAATCGATTTCTGTCAGTCTAACCATTAATTTAGCCCAAGTGTAAAGTCTTAGCGAATTTGAAGGACCTGTTGCAGAAGCTTGTTGCGTTTAATTTGAAATGGCTGCATATATGCACATACAGGTAAGTATGTGTAGTAAGTCTAGTATCTATAGTATGTAGGTACATATCGTTCGGATTTCCTTTTATCATGTGTAAAGAAATCATTACGGCATCTACAGGGTCAACCTTCCAGCGCTTGAAGTTTTATTGCGCTATAGGTAAACGACGAATTAATATTTTTCAATAAGTTTCTTTTTATTGGCAAGAATAAACTTTTGCATGAAAAATCGCGCCGAATTTTATTCAAACGATTCCCACGGTGGGTTTTCCAATAGCCATTCCTCTGCCAAAGCAATTTTTTACTGAACATTTTTCGCGAGTTTCGACGATAATCTCACCAATGGCAACTTTGATTTCATATTTCCACACTTTAATTGCTTTTGGATGGTTCACGTAATATTGAACCTCAACGGTGACCCATAAAAAATAGCCGAATAAGCGACTTCACAAGCAACAAATCGATAGCACTGTTTCGACTGATTGTTCGATTTTAAAATTTCCCAACTTTGGAATCCATTATTTTTACGTAAAATTTAAAACTTTATTTAAGACTTTTCAGATTGTCCCATGTGGGTCAAATATGCACCGTTTTTTTGTATAATTTGTTGCTATTTTAAAGGTAGCTTCATAATACCTCTCTCACAGAAGTATTGGCCCCTACTGGCAAAAAAAAAAAAAAACTATAGTAATCGATTTTCACAATCTTCTCTTGTTACCAAGTTTTTATCACTCAGGAAGTTTTGCAATGAGAGAAAATGGTGGTAGTCGCTTGGTGCCAAGTCCGGACTATATGGTGGATGCATTACTCATCCTTATAAGATTTGTGGGGATACCAAAGTCAGCCATAGAGGCGTGGAGGCAGTTCCTGTTTGTGTTAGTCCGAAAGCAGCTTTGAAATCGGCAAAGAAGTGGTGTGTGTCGATTTGTCGTGCGTGGGTTTTTTCAAGGTCGAGTGGTGTTACGACCATCCTGTCGTCCACGACTGGGGCATCGGACTCAACCTCGTTGTGCACACTGCTACTGCCAACTAAACTCACAGTCCCTTTGAGCAAAACTAAAGTATCGCACTAAGGCGTCACTTTTGTTACAGTCACAGCATTGGGAACAAAGAACTGATCTTCTACAGGGTTCATATATTTATATAAATAAGAATGCATTGGTGAGCGTACGTCAGCACACCAATCACGATGGCATTGCAAATTGTTAAGCAGTTTCCTTTCGTCTCTCACACAAACACACATAAGGGCGCTCGCATCAGGAAGGATACTTGCAACAGCTCGCAAATCATTTCGAAGATAAATTTGAAGGGGTATCCCAAAATTCTATACTTAAATTATTCATAAAACGTCAAGAATGGAAAACAAATTGATAAGTTCGCGTAAACATACAGGAGCAACAACGACAACAACAGCAAGAATGAGCAACATATTTCAAATTCACTGAAAATACATACAAAAGTCAGTATTACATCGTGGGCACTTATAAATAAAAACACAAAAAAAATCGCCAAAGGCAATCGTGTTCAGCTCTCACTCACATTCCACACCAAACGAGTACTTTCGCTGATGGTGACACTTTTTACCCCAGGGTATTCGCAGCATTTTTTGCTAGGCCACTCACAGCCATGCATACTAAACCATGTGAGGCCAGGCAGGCATAAGTTGGTATATCCACATCATTTGATGCGAAGCTGCATATTTATATTTATTTATTATACAAATCACATTCGATCTTTTGCATTTTAGTGAAGGCACTTTGAGTGAAAGGTCGCAGCAGCTAACATCTGGCACTGCAATCGCGTTTTGGCAATTCTCGTTTGACCTCCATGAAATGAGGGGAGAGCCATCGAGAGAATGGGCTGTAGTACGTGCGAATATAAGGAAGCGATTTTATTTATGTATTTTTGTTGTATGCTATTGGCATATGTATGTATGTGCATATTTGGGAACGATTGTGGAAATATTCTATCTATTTTTTTTTGTTTTAATTTTGGCGAAAGGCGAACATCTTTCCATTGCCTCAGACTATTTGGATGATTTATCGCATGCTATATTGTGAAGAATGCACTAATCGATTGAGACATTGCGATGAACAACGATTGCACAACAATTGGCAATATATCAATGATTCAAGGACTCACTGCCTTTAGATAAATGTGAAAATTTGTTGCGAATGCCCGTGCATACTCATTTACTTCGAATTCTTTATTCATAAAGTTCAGTTCAAAGAATTATGCAATAAAAATATACGAATTTATTTGGGCAAGTCGTGTTTGCCTGTAAGAATGCAGCCAGCTGAGCTATTTTCCAATTATTGGGTCGGAGAATAAGTTCACAGCGTTTTTATATTTTCTTTTATTTTAGAACGATTTGTTTGCTGCTTGGCAAAGGGTAAGTATTCATTCGATAGAAATCTTTCTGCTATACAAAACTATGTTAATTACATTTTAGAGTTATTTAATTTTCTATTAGTTTCGAGGCTTAGAAATACCCAGGAGGTCAAAAATCTGATGAAGCAGCATGATATGTGTGTGGAGAAGGGGTCATATTCGAGTTTACAGCACAGATATGGTTTGCAAAGTCCAAAAATGGTTACTTTGATGTCGATGACACGTCCCGCAGCGGAAGGCCTTCTGTATTCGATGAAAAACATCTCAAATCACTTTTGAAGGAGCAGAGGAACGGTCGCCAAACCAGTCTTGAATTGGCAGAAAAAATAAACTGCGATCATGAAACGATTGTCAATCATCTTCATTCAATGGGATTTACCGAGCCTGGGTGTCTCAAACAAAAAAAGTTCGCTTCAAATTGCTTCTCAGCATATCACCCGCCATCGAGCGGTCACTAATAACTCATTTTGTGCCGAATCGTCTCGGGAGATGAGAAATAGTGCCTATACATACATCAATATGAAGCAAACAAACGAGTGGGTGACTCCAGGAGATACGCCAAAGCCAAGAGTCAAGCCGGATCTTCAACCAAAGAAGATCATCATACTTGTTTGGTGGGACTGCTAGGGCATAGTGCACTGGAAAATCTCGAAAATCTCCCAGCTACACCGTGTGAATGAGGTTATTCGACTGAAAATACTTTATGGACATGGTCAAACCATACTCCTTCACGACAACGCCAGGCTCCATGTTGCAGAAGTTATCAAAACCGCACTCCAAGAACTCGAATGGGGGGTCCTTCAGCATCCGCCGTATTCTCCGAACTTTGCACCGACCGATTACAATCTTTTCCGCTCCCTGTCAAACCATATGAAGGGCGTTACCTTCGAGAACAAAGAGGTCCGCACGTCTAAAAATTGGCTCAACAACTTCTTTGACACCAGACCAGGCGATTTTTGGCGGAACGGCATTAATAAATTGGTCGAGAGGTGGGAAGAGGTTGTAGAAAACAACGGCGAATATACAAGGTTCCACCAATTAAAAAGGTCATAACTTTTGTTTGGAAAATTACTTTTATTCAATTCAAAGTAAAGAATTTGTGAAAATAATACAAAACTAAGAATCTATTTACTTTTGCTCGATATGACCACCTTTTGACTTGACCATGGCTTTGAGACGATCCAGAAACGAATAACAGGCTGCTCGAATGTGACTTGCAGGACAATTTCTTTTTCAGCGCCTCGAGACTGGTGAATATTTTAGTTCGGACTTTGCTCTCCAAAATGGCTAAAAGAGAATAATCCATCGCGTCTAGTGAATTTGAGAGCCATTGTCTAGACGTTATGAAGTTCGGAACGTTGTTTTCTAGCCTTTCTTGGTTCACTCAAGCTTTGTGAGACGGTGCCGAGTCCTGTTGAAACGCCCATGGTCTGCCTCCGAAATGTTTGTCTGCCCACGACCTTAAAGCTACCTCCAGAATACTTTCTCGATAGTATTTCGCATTTACCTTGACGCCACGCTCCATGCTCCAAACGATGAGAGAGCGCCCATCTGCGGTTGCAGCGGCCCAAACTATTACCTGTGTCGGGTGTTGTCTCCTGGTGGCCAATCGATGACTCAAATTCTCATATGAACGGTCGGTCAAATAAACCCTATCGTTTTGGGAGTTTACGAATTGCTCAAGTTGAAAAATTTTGTGTTCTCGGACGACAATGTTCGAAAATTGACCGCTTTCGGCCAAGCGAAACAACTCCTTTCCTCTCTCAAGTCTGACTTGTTGCTGCTTTGGTGTGAGATCATGCGCCTTTTGTATCTTGTAAGGATTGACTTTGAGATCATTTTTCAGTATGCAGCGGATGCTACGGTCAGATATTTTCAGTTCTTTCGCCATTTGATTGACACTTCGTCGGAGATTTCGCTCAAGTCGCTTCTTCACTTTTTGCACCATTTCACGTGACGTTGCAGTCTTTTGATGACCACCTCCATGTCCTTTCGCGATTCTACCAGTTCCATTGTAACGAGTAATGGTGCTATAAAAAAACAGTTTATTTACTTTAGGGTGCTCGAGCTCACGAACAGTCGCTGGTTGTGGTTTTCCAGCCAAATATAATGCAATCACTCTATTACGTTTGAAAACCATTACTGATTTCCTTCTTTCGCGTTTACTCTTGGCAAAATGCTTCCGGGCGCTTATAAACAGAGCTCTGGACTGTCATTTAGCCAACTAAGTGCGCGAGCGGTCTGAAGTTGGTTACACTTCAAGTGCCTGACCCTTTATAATTGATGAACTTATTGCTATAATTATTGTATTTTGGTTAAATAAAAGTCTCCGGTAAAAACGATACGAACTTGTTCCCCAAGCTAATATTTCATTCCGCATAGCACGCATTTTAGCACCTCTCAATCGGCTTACCGAGAAGAACAAATATATAGGGTGTTTTTGAAACGCTTGAAAACTTAAAAGGGTTATATAAATCTTTTGAGTTTTTTTTTTTTGTTTTTTTGTTTCTGGTTGTTATTTTTTGTGGTGTTTTGTTTATTTTTGTGTTTTTTATGTTCTGTGTTTTTTGTTTTGTTTGTTTTATTATATTCTAGTAAATAATTTCATGGCATTTATTTTTTGGCTAATATTTGGTGGACCATCGAAAATATAAAAATTTTATAATTCCGTTGGAAAAACCACAACTTTTGTGAGGTACCCTAGTGTACCCACACACGTACAGCACACTTGCATAGGCGCTCTTAAGATGTCAGCGAGCGTGTGCCACAAAATATGATGTATTCGTCGTCAAGCGACTTATTTGAGTGAATGCCATAAAATGTAGAAAATATCAAACGTAACTGGAAAAGTGAAAGGCCGCTTTTCGCAATTCGGTTTACTTATTTTGTAAATCACTTTGTAGCTCAGAGAAAGCGTTCAAGAGTTATGTAAGTGTACCGCGATTGTTGTGGTTTTTTATGTTTGTATGTATGCGTGTGTGTGTGTATGCAGGCGCTTTTATTGCGGCAAATCCGCGTGTCACGTCTAATTCGATCAACGTTGTCCTTGTGCGCGCATTTATCCTTTTAACTAAACATATCTTTCTATGTATATGTGATTGTATGTATTTGCGTATGTATGTATGTTTGTATATAAAATTGGATACTTATGTGTACATACCTACTTCCTATCCATGCACCTCTTTGACTTTGTTTAGCATCCAAACCATTTTTCGTTACTAGTTCGGAAATATTTATGACGTATTTCATATGCAAAACGCATACACACACATTTTTGCCAACTGTACAAGTGGCTTATCTAAAGCTTTTTTTTATTTTGCTTCTTCCACATTAAATATTCATGCGTTTCAGCAATTTCTTCGCTGGCTCCACCATCGAGCCAACTGTCCAGCGTAACTGTCGCAAGCCAAAAATTCTTGTGGTGTCCGCTTTGCGCTGGGTTGGGATGGGCTTAGTGCTCCTGTGCGCCCCTATGTGAGCCTGTGTGTGCGTGTGTGTGTGTGTGGCATATGCCACAACAAATTGCCATGAATACTTGAATGCTAACCCTTTGGATAACTCTTTGATTTGTGCGCGCACTGCTTGAGAATTTCTGAGTGTTCTCGCAGCGAACCTTTTCCCTACTCTTAACTACACCTCTCCGCCCATCCTTGCTTTGGCAGCTGTGACTACTTATCTTGCATTTCTACTTTGTGCTTAGGGGGTCCATACAATGCACTCTTATGTGTGTATGTATGTGTGTGTATATATGAAAAACTTATGCGATGCTTAATTAACTTAAATTTGATTTATAAAACCACTCGCATTCACGTTGGGTGCGCTGTAAAATTTTAGTGGCTTGTTTTGTTTCATGTGACCCTTTGCGTGTAGTGCAATTGAAAGCGTTGAGTGGAAGAAATTTAAATATTTATCAAATAGTTTTGAAATGGCATCCTCGAGGTCAGAAGTTATGCCATAATATTTGTGCTTTATTTGGGAATAAAACTAACGCTCAGTTTATCTTTACTGCTACTGACTTTTCTAAAAAAAAAATTGTATTAAGGGGTAACACCACTGTACACGCTTAAAAAAAACACGATTTTTAAAGAATTTTTTTGTATAGAAGGAAAGGGAAAGCAATCACTCTGATTTGGGAAGTTATTACTTATATACTAAAATACAAAACTACAAAGTTTGATCGAAAAATTTTACTAAATGGCGGCATTGGAGACATTTTTTTAATGTGGTTTCTCTTGAAGGAGCTCCGCGGCACGGAGCACAGAGGGTGCAAATTTTAATCTAGAACAAAGAAACATTTTTTTTCTTAATTTAGATAAGAATAGCAAGCATTTGAAGGAAAAAAACTCTATTATGGACTAAAAAAATGGCACTTAAATAATTATAAGACTATACTTCACAGGAAATAATTATAACAATCGTTTAAATTAATCTATCGAAAATCCCCTACGCTCTTCTCTTAAGAAGGTTATTATACAGACGTTAGGTAGCAGTCACTAAGGCTTGGTTAAAAGCTTAAAATATTTATGAAATAAACTTCGGTAACGTATAAAACTTTTTGTTCTGTATTTTAAAAGGTTCAAAGAATTTTTTAACCTTATAAAAAAAAAATCAATTTTTTGAAATTTCTACAGTGGTGTTACCGCTTAAATGTACTAGAAAAGTAGAAAGGAAAAGTAGTTTCTCAGCCTCGCAGTTTGCGGCTATTTTCTGGCAGAAGATTTCGTTAAAGCAGTTCATCTCGTTTGATAAATGACTGTCAAATATGCCTTTATATATCGGTTATAGTCTATATTTATGTGTGGGAAATGACAGACTCGGCGAATGAACATACAGCAAAAAAAAGAAAAAAATTTTTTTAATGAAAAATAGAATTAAATTAAAATAAAAAAATAGTAAAAAAAATAAAAAAAAAAATTAGAAAGAAAAATTAAAAAAAAAATAATTACAAAAAAATTATAAAAAAATAATAATTAAAAAAAAAAAAATAATAATAAAAAATTAAAAAAAAAAATAATAATAAAAAATTGAAAAAAAAAATTAAAAAAAACAACATAAAAACAAATAATTATTATAAAAAATAATAGTAAAATTAAAAACAAAAAACAATAATAAAAATAATTAAAAAAAAAAAAATTTAATAAAAAGAAAGTAAACTGATTTTTATGTATCCTTTTTTATCTAATTACGAAATTAGTTTTTTTTTATAATGCTATTATTATTTATTGAATCTATTAATTAATCTTAAGGTGACAAATACCTGTGAACGGCCATATTTTCCCTGATTTTCATTAAAATTATTTAAAATGAAGAAGTCAATATATTTTTTTCGAAATTGGCAAATATAAAATTTTTTTTTTTCATTTTTTTTTCATTTACAATGGCGGATGTACACTCAATTCTTCCAGGAAGGCCTCAGCGGGGTTTCTCAATCGACGGGCATTGTAGCATCGGGTTCAGTCACCTGAATACAAAAAACCTAATTTTTTTTGTTTATTAATGTCATATTTTCTATATGAATTAAACACAAATGAAAAAAAAAAATTCGCGGAACCAAAAGCTTAAAAAAATTTTTTAATTTTGGGGCGAATTTTCCTACTATTTTTGCATCGAAAAAATTATTTTTTCGAAAAATTTTCTAATTGTAAATTCAGTAATATCATAAAAAAGATGTGTGCAAAATTTCAGGCAGATCGGTCAATAACTTTTCGAGTTCTCGTGTACGCCAATTCGAAAAATATAGTTTTGAGAAAAACGCATCTAAAGTCGGCTCTCCCAGCGCTCGAACGCAAAGAATAGAGTCGTCACGGTTGACGATGTGGGCCTCAAATATGCGCCACAGGGTTGAAAGGTCAATTCTTCTGAGACGTGACGAATTGACGGTATGCAACAGCGACCGAGCAAATGGATTTCGGTGCAGTCTCAGCCTTTGGTAGTAGTTTGGTTGGATTACTGCTATTTCTACTGCCACTAATGGAACATTTAGGTCTCGATGATATTTTCATTGGTTATGTACCACGGCGCTCAAGTTGCCATTCTTAATATTTTAGATTGCCTTCGTTTTATAATTGCAATATTACCCCACAGTTGTGACGCATACTTCCAGATTGGCTTGATGATTGTATTGTAGAGGAGGACTCTGTGATCAAGACTAAGCCCGGAAAGGGAATTGATTAGCCAATGAAGATCTTTCGTTTTTAGCTTCAACTGTTCACTTTTGGCCGCAATGTGTCTTTTCCCTGTCAGGCACCTGTCCATACAAACATCAAGGTATGTAACTTCTTTAGAATGAGGTATGAGTGTGGAGTTTAGATATACACTGGAGCTGTCGCTTCTATTTAGCGTAAAAGTCACACTTTTGCTCATTCAGTTTGATGCACCAGTCTGCCAACGACTTTACTGAGATGACTGTTGAGTTCACCCCACGCTCTTATTGGCCACTCGGAGTGACATAGGATTGCAGTGTCGTCAGCAAACGTGGATGTTTGTTGAAAGGTCAGTCGTGTAAATTACATATAAAAGCGGACCCAGTACACTGCCTTGTGGTACGTCGGCTTTAATATCGACTTCATCAGTTAGGTAATTTTTATATCTTACCATAAACACTCGATTCTAATATTTTGTGTGAGCTTTGTGGCAGTGTGCGTTGGATTTTGTAGACAAGTCCCTCGTGCCATACTCTGTCGAACGCTTGAGCTACATCAAGAAATATGGCTGAGCAATATTCCCATCGTTCAAAAGTATTTCTTATTTCTGAGCTGATGCTATCTCAATTGATGCTTTCTCAATTGTGCCGTGTTTCTCACGAAAACCGCATTGATGAGCTGGAACAATATTGTTTTGCTGCAGATGCGGCATCAGTTTTCCTTTTAGCAACTTTTCAAATAGTTTGGAGAGATATGGCAGCAGGCTTATAGGTCTGTATGAAGCTGCCTAGGCTTTATTTTTTCCTGACTTCGGGATCATTATAATGGCCGATTTTTCGATTTTTTCCATTGAGAAGGAAAGTGGCCAAGTTGAAGAATTAGTTGAAGTTATTAGTTAAATTGCTATTGTCAACCGCGATAATTTTATTGGCTACGTATTTGACATAGTTCAAGTGTACACTGGCTCAAGCAATTGCGAGCGTGTGAGTATGTGCTACACATTACGTATGAGACATGTGTATCTGTTTGCGTTTCTTCATCGACATACCTACTTGTAAATAGGCGCCTCCCACATCTTTGCACCGCCCTTTATCTTTTTCCCACTCTGACGTCATAGGCTCCGCTAATCGTCGCATGTAATACTTCCATGATAAAGCAAATATTTTCTTTCTTCCACCTTTTGAACTCTAATTTTGTTTGTTTTCGGTATAGGAGTAAAAATTTTATATAACTTATTTCTTTATATTCCAGGAAATCGCAGCAATTCTTATCAGCTTTGATAAACACAATGAGTGGCAGTCCAAGGAAGTCAGAACTCGGTGAGTCATTTGAAAGTAATTGCGTCTTTGTTGAATTTGATAAATTTAAAAATCTCCAAAGGATAGATAAAAAGAGATGTACATAATCACGACTAAATAAAGGGTGATCAATTTAGAGATATCGGATTTTAAATTGAAATAAAACAATGAAAGTTCAAATTGATTCGGCAATCTTTTTTTTTTTTTTGTTGTGTCTTTTTGAAATGTTGGCCGCAACTGCGCCGTAATTCGGCCAGCCGTAAACAGCAATTTTGAATGACACGCTAGAGGACTTCGATCGGTATCTTGTGAATAGCTTTAGTAATGCTGGCTTCCAATGCCTCAAGCGAAGCTGCTTTTTCCACAAAGCGGTTAGATTTTACATAGCGTAATAAATAAAAGTCCAAAAGTTTGATATAAAAACTTCTTAGTGGCCAATCTACTCGTCCGAGATGAGAGATAAATTGCCCACCGAAACGACCGTGGCGTAAATCCATTGTTTCACGCGCTGTATGGCAAGTAGCGCCGTCTGCTGTCTTGTTGGAACCCCCTTGTTGTGAGGATGGCGAGCTTTAATTTCCGGCATACAGCATCAAAAAGTCGTTTATCATGGCGCGAGAGCGTTCGTCATTCACTGGCCAAGATGTTGTTACACAAATGGGGGCACCAGTTTCAAGCCGACTCCAAACGGAAGATTTTTTTTATGAGGACCTTTTTCATGATTCAGAAATACACTCGGAGGTTTGCCATTGCCTGCTGAGAGGCAACCGCTATTAGAAAAATGGTTTTCTTCATTTTGGTGTTTTACCGAGATTCGAATTCCGAATGGTAGTCACGCACCAACCCATACGACTACGGTAGCCGTTCATCTTAATATTGAAGAAAAATTTTTGATAAGTTTTTATTTTTTGAAGACATTTTTTACACAGTAGTACGAGTAGTAATTTAAGCGACTCTTTCTGTAGTATTTTTTTTTTTATGGAGGTGGCAAAAAGCATTGAAAGCCGAAAAGTGTGAGACTTCTCATTCGACTCACCCACTAAAAACTCACCCCAGCTCTGTTTCCCTCCCGCGGGACGCCCGTTAGATAATACTTCATGGGAGGGGGAGCGTCCTATTGCCTCTTCATGAAAATCTGCGCTATTGTTCAGCGCGTCGCAGTTTGGTAATTACTATTCTTGCCATATTACTGAGAGCGGACCAATGTTCTTCTGAGTCAAGCATGATATCTACTAGGTTACTAACCATTATTGGTTTCCCAACCCTATCCCTCAAATCTTCGCTTTCCAGCTCAAAACGAGGGCAGACAAAGAAAACATGCTCTGCATCTTCAACTACACTGCCGCAGTACAGGTCATCTTCATGCTTAAATCTATGCAGTTAAGCATCCATTCCCACTAAATACTAGGATCAGGTAGGAATCTATCTGCCCATGCTTTCGATTTATCCATCTGGTGATATTAATCATATATCAATCGTTATGTCCATCATCCGATCATGGAGTTTCTCCATTCTTCCTGTCACGTACGGATGCTTCGCTCCCGTTCAGTTTTTCGGTTAGTCAGCTGTGCTGGATCCGTTCGATGATTTTTTTATTTCGGCGAATTCGAGTGCAGTTGGTAGCATACCCGCGAGGACTAATATAGCATCCTCCGATACTGTGCGGAATACGCAGAACACCCTGAGGGCACACAACCGGTATACCGATTTAATGCTTGACATGTATGTGCTGCAGCTTGTTGCTCCGACCCAGGCTGGTACCTCAGTATACACGTAGATGTATGAGTGTGAGTAGGCCGGAAGACCATTGAAAAGCCGCGCCTAAATAGTGATTTGTGTAGCGAAAATTGGAGCAAGGAAGGTGATTTTACGCAGTTAACTTCTCTTCCGCTTCCCTGACATCTTCATGAATCTGAGAAGTTCGTCAAGTGATAGGAAATGTAGGTGATCCATTCTCAATACAACTGACCTAAAAGTGTGCAGCCTTAACCATCTTTGAGCGCAACCGCGGCCCCTGTGGACCGGCGCTGATCTTTGCTATGGCCATCTTCGGCCCCTGGGGACCGTCGTTACACTTGTTGTGGGACCGATAGTATTAAAGTTAAACAATAAATGTTACCTGAATGAAGTGTTCCAAGAAAATTGTGGCTGGGATCCACAGATGTAACAAAATGTAACAACTTTTTTTTGTAAAATTTTGGCATTTCTTAAACCCAAAAAATCTTAAATTTTCATCATCACAACCAGATATGTATTTCCGAACTTTATGGATGTCTCCTTTCTTTCTCTGTAATTTATGAACAATTTTTCCTCCGCGAGATGGAATTCGTTCATCTACTCGCTTGTCAGTCCGTTTGCCAATTGTCTCCGAAATTCCGTAACTGATATACTTGTTCGGTTACTTTTTGAACGAGAAACAGGGAGTTATAATATTACATTCTCGCATACTTAGAGAGCCCCGCTTTCTGCCGGCCGCGGAAAAAGGTTAAAAATATCGACGCGTTCATTATAGGGATTGCCGGAAAAAAACTAACGACACCCGTCTGGAGACACATTCATGGTAATGGTTGTACGGGTTGGGCTGAGGTCTTTATGCACTGCGGCCAGACTGAACTATTGTGCGTCCCTATTTATTTAATTATAATTATTTAGTACACCAAGGAATCGAAACAGCTCCTTAGGATGGAGCAATTGTAGGTCTTCTTCCTCTAGTAGTTACGAGCCCAGGATTCTGTGTCTGCTGTGGCCTAATACCTCACAGTTGGTGATTACGTGTTCCATAGACTCCTCTTCATCACAGCAGAACCTGCATGTTCTTGTACTAGATAACCCTATGGCGCTAAAGTGTTTATTACAGGCAAAGTGACCTGTAAGTGCTCCACAGAGTAATCTGAGGCTATTTTTTTTAGGGTTAGATCAGATTTTGCTCTGTTGGCATTGAAGTTCAACAACTTTTTGGAGTGCTTAAGGCGGCTTGGGGTGTTCCAGTGTTCCCTGATATTAGCTTGGATCCATTTTTTGGTTTCCTGTTTTATATTATTTTTGTTAAAGCCGAAAAATTGGGTTGGTTCAATAAATAGCCCTTCTGCCCCTTTTTTGACATAAAAGTCTGACTTCTCGTTTCCTTCGTCTCCCTCATGTCCTGGTACCGAAATCAGTAAAACCTGATTATGAGTGGCCAGTTTGTTGAGCGCATTGTTACACTCTATTAGGACTTTTGACTTGGATGTGAAGCTATTCAAGGCTTAGAAAACGGATTGGCTATCCGAAAGTATTTGAATTTTTACTTTCTTGAACCCTCTTTTGGATACGATTTCCACTGTTTACATTATGGCGAAGAGCTCCGCATGGAAAATCGTGGTATCTGTACTTAGTCTTAGGGATTTGTGTGCTCTAAGCCCCACTATTCCTGCTCCTACTCCTTGGAGCGTTTTGGAACCATCTGTGTACCATAGACACATTCATATTGGGTTATCGAATAATTTTAAAATAGTGATTTTCTCTGTCTTTATTGAACAAAATCGAATTGTTAAAACACTTCTCGTTCGCCTTATCAAAATCTCTCCATCTATTTACAGACCGAAAAGCGGTTCGTTGCTGCTGTATTCGCGTAAAAAGGTGCGCTATCGACGCGATGGCTATTGCTGGAAAAAACGCAAGGATGGCAAAACGACGCGCGAGGATCATATGAAGCTAAAAGTGCAAGGAACAGAGGTAATGTAACCAGATTGTTTGTTGTTTGTGGTTGATATCATAAAGCAAAGCTTTAAGTTGCCATAAAACGTTCACACTTTGTTCTCGCTAATTTCCGCGTGTCATTACCGGTCTGCTTTTGTTTTTCATTTTTTTTTTTTTTTTTTTTTTTTTGTGTTTTTTGCTTGCCGGTCCGGCCGGACAACACTTGCTGTGCAATTAGGCAATTAGAGCCAACTCCATGCGCTTGCTTGTTTAGTTTCCTTCCTGTTTCACAGCTCTTTTGATAACCTTAATTTGTCCCCCATTTTTTTCACATACTCTTCAGTCGGCTGGTTGGCTGCTTTTTTGTTGGTTGGCGGTGTTGGGCATGTTTGGCCACTTAAGATTGGCGTCGTCGTTAGTCAGACGCTGCCATGAAATTAATTTACAAGATAATGAAAACAAAGGCAACTAACTACAAACAGTCACTCGAAGAGTATTTAAGAAAAAGTGCCTGCTCTCTTTTTTGATCGTTTTCTTCTGGCTTCGTGTGCTTTTTTCTTTTCATTTTCTTTGCGCCAATGCTGGTGGCGGTGGCTCATGTGCAGCATACGTTGTGTCTTTGCCCAAGGGTTGCTTGGTTGGTTGGCTGGTTGGCCGGTGTATCCGTGAATTATGATTTCCCGCCGGAAACATACATGGAGTGACTGTTTGGCATTTTTTGCATTTCTGACGCCCTTTGCCTACGCCCAAACTGCTGGATATTTATATTTACTTTTTCGTCGATTTTTCTTTAGTTTGTTTTCGGTTTTTTTTTATCCCACAGTAGTAGATTTTTTTTTTCTGTTTTGGCATGGGTGCTCTAGCACGGGATAAGCTGCTAATGCAATAAGTTAAGGGTTAAGTGTATTTACAAGTCTGAAGTGTATAAACTTGTCGACCCAACAACGAACTCACGACCCTGGCACTTGGCAGGCGGCTTCGCCCGGCTGCGGGTTTCAGCTGATCTCGCGTTGGTTGGGGGAATTGTTGCTGGCGGCTGACTTACTACAATTGGCGGGTTACAAGCAGGAGAAAACAAAAAATTTCATATAATTTAACGCCAATTTTTTTCCGTGTTGTTGTCTTTGTTTTACTGCGCTGTTGCCTGTCGTGATTTTGAATTTGTTACAATTTTTAAATGCCTTTGTTTGTGATTTTCACTGTTGATTTTTTTCCACTCATATCTTTCTACATTTCTTGTTGGTTTCATGTGCAATTGCACACTGCACCGGCAAACGCTTTGCGCTCCTGCCATTCCTAGCAGCTCATCGTTCGTCGTCGAAACAGTATCAAGATTTATGATTTGTTTGAAGACGGAAACGCCAAGACGTTGGCTCTGCCCCAAGCCTCACAAACAAACGCTCTGTCTCTGCTGCTGTCATTGGGAAGCGATAAGCAGTTGTTTTGCCGCTCAAGTGCGCGTTGGCATTACGGAGGATGGGAAGGGGGTCATTGGAAGCGGGAGTTTCGCGTACAATTTTTCGCGTAGTTTATGTTGCCTCAGTTGGCGGCATCAGCCGTCAGTCATCAGCGGGCGGCATTCGGCGCTCAAAAAAAAAAAACAAAGCGCAAAAAACAAAAAAGGAGAGAAATCATATTTATCTTCTGGACATGCGAGCGTAGTAAGACACATGGCAGTCATGTGAGCAGTGGTGGAGAATGAAAAATATTTGGTATTCGAAAAAAAGGGTTGAACTCTTGGCACAAGGCGGCTCAGCTCTTACTCATTTCTAATATTTTTTATTTTTCATTATTATTATTATGACTTTTTTTTGCTCATTGCCCCCCGTTCAAAGCTGTTACATTCATTTTTATTTTCGATCACACAGCATGGCATATCCTTAAGTCAAATGTAATTCAATTTTGCCCATACTTCACATATCTGTGCAATTTTTCCATATTCTAATTAAATGAATTTGTTTTCGCTGATTTCGCTCTGTGATTTTAGTGCATTTTTATGTTTTTGTTTTCCTTTACGAAAAGGTCTTTATCGATTTGCTGCTCTTATGTAGGACTTTGAAGGGGAAAGAGTTTATAAATATACATAAAAAATAATTTTTTTTTTTACTTTTTTTACTACTTTTTTATAGTGCATCTACGGCTGCTATGTGCATTCTGCTATTCTGCCAACGTTTCATCGCAGGTGCTACTGGTTGTTACAGGTGAGTAGGTGACTAAGCGCAGCTGCGTAACTCATTTGCATTTCCTTAGTTTATTTATGTTATTATTTTATATTTTTTGTTTAATCAAAGGAAAGGTCAAAAAGTTCGCGGTTTACTATAAGTGGGAGGAGAATTTCAAATTTATTATAAATTTATTTTCCTCTAGGGTCTTTAGGCATAGAGATTTATTCAATGTAGCAAATTTTGGTATGACGTTTTTTGAAGTGCAATATCTTCTTTTTAGACTTTTTATAATTAAAACAATTTTTTTTTTACTAAAAAATAAAATAATAATAATATGCAAATTTAAAAATTTTTTTTTTGTATATTTTTTAATTAAAAAAAATTTGAAATTTTAAAAGAATTATTAATTAAATTAAAAAAAAAATTAAAACATAATTTATATTAGAAAAAAATAATAACAAGTTATAATTTTTTTTGTGAATTTTTTTAAATTTAATTTTAAGAAAAAGTTAATTTTTATATATACATATATGCGACCTGGTCTACGAAAAGGTACCTTACGTGCGAAAACAAGTTTTCGAGAAAACAGCAGTTAAAGTTTAAACCTTTGTAACTTTTTTAAATATTAAAATTTTTCAATCCGGTTTGGCTTATTTTCTTCAGCATAGATCACAGTATCAATAAAATCAAAGAAGCAGTGAAACACATTTTTTTTTATATATAAATAAATAAGAAAAAGTTAATGCAAATCGCAGAAATCGTTTTAAAAAATAAGTTAGCTTTTGTACCGACATCCATGCCAAAAAAAAACTTATAAGACCCGGTGACAAAAATTTTTCGAAGTACTGAATACGATTCTGGTGTCAAATTTGAAATGGCATATCCAAGATGGCGCTCCAAACATAGAAAAAATAATTTAAGTTTTCCATAGCGATAATAACTACAAATAAGTGACACATGTTTGTAAAGGTTTTTAAAGCCACTGACTACGAATATGATGTCAAATTGACAATTTTACAGTTGACAATTTTACAGTTGACAGCTGCGTTACGTCTCCTTATTCTACTTCGTGGCTTTTCTGTTACTACGTTTATGTAATCATTTCTATTAGTCTTTTGTTCACAACAGATTCGTAATCAGCGACCTCCAAAAGCCCCGAGTGAAAGGTTTCAAGCGGATCTGATGAATTTAAAAAAAATATCTCCGCCATATTGGATCCGCCATATTGAATTTCTGAAATCTGATATCGGATTCGTAATCAGCAACGCCAAAAGCCCCCGTGTATTGAATCTTAAGAGGATCCGTTAAATTTTAAAAAACATCTTCGACATATTGGATCCGCCATTTTGATTTTAAATAATCTCACTTCATATTCATATTCAGCGACCTCGCAAACCCCCGAATAACAGTTTTTAAATATTTTGATGTTGAAACAATGCCACAATTCGTGACAAAAATTTTAACAAATCCTTAAAAACCACCATTTATAAAGTTATGAATACATTTTTTGTAACAAATTTTTTGAAAACAGACTTCAATATCGTATTCATTACACCTCAGACTGTCCAGGAATGGTTCAGTTTTTAATTTGCACAAATTATTGTCTTCGTTACTCTAATTTGTATCATGACAAAAAAATCAGTATTTTTCGTATTTGTACTTTTCTTTTTTTTTACTTTTAACAAACTTTTAAACAAATCATGACTTTCTGAGGTTCACCATTTTAAAGAGCCTTTCACACACTATTCGAATCAACAATAAAGTGAAAAATGATTTTTTGACTCGTAAGGTACATACCTTTTCATAGACCAGGTCACATATATTTTTTTTTAATTATGTTTTTTAGAATTTTTTTGTAAATTTTTTTCAATTTAATTTTAAGAAAAAGCAAATTTTTATATATATATTTTATATTTAAACACAATTTTTTTGAAGAGGGCAGTTTTTATGTTGGCTTTTTGAACAACGACGCTTTAATATCTGTTCAGTTTTTTTAATCGTGTTTATATAAAACTGTTTTTTATATATTATATTAAATTATTAATTTCAAATAAGTTTTTTTAAAAAGGCCATTTAAGTATTGACTTTTTGAACAACGATGCCTAAATTTTTTTTTCCTTTTTAAATTTTAGTAATTTTTTTTTGTTATATTTTTTTTTGTATTCAAAAAAAATTAAAAAAGGCCAGTTTTAATTTCGCTTTTGGAACGGCACTTTAATTTGTTTAAATTTTTAAAATGTTTGTTATTTATTTTTTTATTTTATTTTTAAATTTTTAATTTTTGTTTTAATTTTTATAATATTTTTTTAATTTTTATAATTTTTTTTTTAATTTTTAAATTTTTCAATTCTTCCTCCCTGCTGCAACTTATCCATTCCGCATACTGTTTGACCTCCCCTCATAAATAATTTAAAAATATTTTTTCCTCAGAATCCGGATATTGTTCTGGTTCACTACTTAAACGTTCCTTATCCGGACGATAATAAAATGGCTGTTATTGCGCCGAGCATCACACTTTGGGGCGATAAGAAAGAGTGGACTAAGGACGAGCTTGTTAGCCAACTGAAACCTATGTGTAAGTATACAAAGTATTTAAAAAGTTATGAACTAAGTCAAAGGACAAGAATTCTAACTTAATAAGACCTTATAGACTGCAATCCTTTGGAAACATTCAGATTTAAAAAATTTTTTTTTAGGCTTAAAATTTAGTGCAAACATCGGGAACTCAAACATTCGCAGAAAGTTCGAGTGCGAATCCATGCAGGTAGAAAAATAGTACAGAAAAGTATTTTCTCCACAAACAAAGGCCACCCTCACGTTCTAGTGTGTGGTGGAAAAAAGTTTTCATGATGACTACATCCGAATTACTGCTTTTAGTGCGTTCTTCAGGAAATTTTTCCATTTACCTGTGGTATACAATGATACAATAGAACGATAAGCTGTAAAGAAGCTTAGCTCAGATTCGGCAGGTTTTTCTTTTAAAAAGAGCTAACCCGTTGTCCATAGAGCCTTATTACGATGTCCAGGAAATATTTCCTAAGCCCTATCCGAACATGTGATTAAACCATCCTAATCTCTTAGTTATTATAATTAACCCAGCAAGCCTATTTCTACACTGTCTATATTATCGAAGAGATGGTTGCCTAGAAATCTGAAGCTCCCATGCAAATCATTGTGCAGAACTTTAAGCTGCATTCGTTATTGAGAGCTTCAGCAAGTTTAGTGTTCGTCGTTCATCGAGTGTTGCCGAAAGTAAATACCAGACTCTGCCGATATCCAGATTAGTCCACCTACTAGTCTGCTTCCACATTTCCTAATACAACATTACGTTGGCGAATCCAGTAAAGTTTGTCGCTAAAATTGCTTTGATGTTCAACCAAAATCGCTATTGCGTCAATAAAAAAGATTAGGACTTGAACTAATGAAAGTTTCTTGACTTCTGGACTGTTGTTGTTGTTGAAGCAGCATAAACATTTCCCATTCATGTACGACGAATGCTGCTAAAGTGTCAGTCCTTGGCCGGATATAAATCCGGATCATTCTGGTTACGTAGGACCGACTGTCGTGGGAACATGACTTCTAGACTAGAAGGGGCTTCTTGACTAGGGATACACATAGAACCAAAGTCGCAGTTTTGACGATCCTTACGCCCATAGTTTATGCAGAGACTCTTCAGTACCGCTTCCATATTGCATTACAAAATAAATACTTTTTCTAAGCCTCTGATAATTAAGTGTAGTTCTGGTTGGATTGAAGAGGCTGTCACTCCAACAGAAGCTCAAATTATTACTTTTTAGGTAACCGGGTAGTTTCTTAGCTAAAGCGAGGCAGTAACAGAGGTAATATTCGACACTCTGCACTTCTGTTTTGTCCCTGCAGCTGCGCCAAAGTCTTTGGATGCGAAGTCCCTGCTCTTACCGTGTAGAGCTATTATCTTGAATCTTTGGGGAGACGGCCATAAGAGTTTTTTTCTTTTCTGGGTTCCAGGATCCCTGTACCATTTGGCTTTTAATGGAAGGAATTTTTCATGACTGGATTGGTTTCGTTCCACGCTAGCTGAACTGCGGCGCATTTGCAAGCGCTATCCGTGTGATCAGGACTCATTCTGTAAAAAAAAATTAATTAATTAATTGGCGCGTACACTTCTTTCTATTGATGTTGTTCCATAAAAGGGTTCTACAGTTTTAAGCCGACTCCGAACGGCAAATGGTTTTTATGTGGAGCTTTCTGATGGCAGAAATACACTCGAAGGTTTGTCAGTGCCTGCCGAGAGAGCGACCGCTTTTAGAAAAAAACTTTTTCTATCATTGTGCTATTCCACGCATGGAGGTCCGAGCCTACACAGTCCCGAATGGTAATCTCATTCGGCTACGGCGGCCGCCCATACCAAAGTATACTTTTAGTAAATTGCTCTGCCAGCTCATCCAGGATTCTTCTTCATACAAGGCCTACCTTCGACGAGGCACTGTTGAGTTGATGAGATTTGGTAGCAGACTGAACGTGCCGATACGGGGAATCGTTTGAGTCAAGTAGGGGACTTCTTTATTGTTATAAGTGCAGTTTAAAGGGCACTAAAGTAGTCAGGTTAATTACAGTGGGAGCCTTTTTGATCGAGCTCCACTACCTATCCTTCAGCTTTCAGCCTTCGGCAAGGGTGGCAATGAATTTTGATCATGTCAAACCTCTTTAGCGCCTATTTTCTTTTATGGGACTCAGTTATTTTACCAAACTGCGGTTGCTTTTAAGAATTATTAGCGCCAGCTCCAGTAGTTGGCCTATAAATATTTCTATTTCGACAAACTAAAGCGTATTTGTTTTTCTTTTTTCTGCAGTATCCACAGTTACTTCCGACGATGATTCTGATTCTGGCAACGATATTGAAATATCGGTAAGTAGTGGCATATATATTGACTTTAATATTCTCATTTCGTAGCAAAATTTCTGACAAAAATATTACAACTCAAAGACCGCCGAGACCGTGGAATCGCTAGTGTGTCAATTGATGGAGAAACAGCGTTTGTCGCGTCAAGCTGCTTTGGTCAAGCAGCTGGATTGCGGCTGCGGTGACGCTTCGTGTGCCGATGGCAAAACCTGCTCACATCCAGTTATGCGGCGACCGACTCTGTTGAAATCGGTTAGCGAGAAGCGTCTAAGTCTCGGCGATGGCTATGGTCAGGGAGCGAACGGCGGTACGCCGAATGTTGTAGTTGGACAGAAGGTAGGTCAAGTGGTCGACAAAATGTATATTTATTTCATTTGACACTTATGTGAACTTGTTTGCTTGCGCTAGCTTTACTCGCGTTGGTCGGAGCGTCGTTTGCGCGATGCCAGCGAACAGCAGCCGCTGCATCATCATCAGTATCAGCCAACTCACCATCTACAACAGCAGACTTTGCCGCAGGAGTCGGCGATTAAATTCCAAATCATTCCACCACAACACAACGAACAACAACAACAACAGGCTTCCTATCAGCAGCAACAACAGCACTACCGACAGCTGGCTGCGCGCAACAATATGCTTTTGCAGCAACAGCAGCAACAACAACATCATCAACAGCAACAGCAACAACAACTGCAGCATCAGCAGCAGCAGCAATCGAATTTCAATCAAACCTCATCAACAATTTCCAACAGCAATCATAACAATCAATTAAATTTGCAACGATTTGTAGCTAATCACAGCACCAACCACAATCACAATAGCAACAACAATAACATGAACGGCAGCAACAGCAGTAATAATGTCAGCAATGGCAATAATAATAATTCACATGTAAATCATCGCTTACAAATTGCAAAAACAACAATAACATCCACCTCGGCGGCTGCTGTTGCGGCAGTCATCGAGCAGCAGGGCGGCGGGGGTGGTGGTGTTAGCATGGGTGGCGTGACGGCAGTGAATGAGGGTGAACTAATTGAAATTCCCAACCAAATGTCCACGAATGCTCAACAAAGCAATGCCCATAACACCGTTAACCGCAACAGTAGTAATGGCAGTGTTGGTGGTGGCGGTGGTGGTGGCAGCGGTGGCAATTGCAGTCAATTAGTATTGACACCTCACCAACAGCAGCAACAACAAACACAGAATATAATAAATAATAATAGCAATTACAATTTCAATAAGCATCATCAGCAGCAGCAACAGCAACAACAACAGCAGCACCAGCAAAGTGATGCTTTATCATCTTCCACTTCTTCCACGCAACAGCAAGATTTCTACAACAGACTGCAGCAACAACAACAACAACAACAAAAACAGACAACGAATGACATAAATATGTCCTCCGTCAGCAACCCTGCCTCCCAATCGCAATCGCAACAGCAACACCAGCAAATGCATCACCCTCAAGCGCACTCGCAACCCTCAATGCACACACAACAACCACCACCACAACAACAGCAACAACAACAACATTCACAGCAACAACAACAATCAGCAAGTACAACGACATTGAATATTTCCTCGACGACATTTGCATCGTCATCGCCGCCGTCATCCACGTCGTTGTCGACAGTAGAACCAATGTGCATGTCACCGGAGCATCAGCCTTCGACACCAGTTAGCCCGAACACACTAGGTTTAAGTAGCAATAGCGATCCCTTGCTGCAACACCAACAGCAACACACACAAGCACATGCGGCGTCTTCATCGACGACGGCGTCTGCATCACCCTCGGCCCAGCCGATTATGAATGATAATGTGGGTCATCATAAACAATCGGCCATTGGCGATGCAATGGCTGCCGAGACCGCAAGAGTTGATGAAAATTTAATTGGCGAACATGCAAGTGGACTCAACGAATTAAATGCGGCGACGGTGGAGCATGGCGATGCGGTAGAGGTGAGCTAATTCTGTTGTCTTTTTGACCTAAGTTGCTTGCCACTTCTTGTGCACACTGAAATATCCTCTTAGGCATTCACATTGACGCTCTTGCTTTTATGCCTTGCAATAATCGATTTCTACTTGTAAGCGATTCCATGCCAAGTGATTCAAGTATTTTGGACATTGTCGTCAATCATTCTAAATATTGGCTTATTTGTAGGCTTGCGTCTAATGACAACTAAACCGAAAAAATTTTAAGTAAATTATAATTTTGAAATTTATTCAATGTTGAAAACTATGGAAGACAGCTTTTTGAAGTAAATTATCTTCGGTACTTTGAGCCTTTTTAGAACATTTTTTTTTCTTTAGCTTAAAATACACTTTTTAAAAAAATATTTTTTAAGAAAAATTTTATACATTTTTGTTACAAATTCTTGGAAAATATTTATTTCGTAACTTTTTAAAAAACATCCCACTCCAAACTGTCTCTTGTTTTTTGCAACAACAGCTTAGATTAAGCGTGATACACAAAAATTATAGAGGGGGTTCAATAAGTACCCGTGTTAGAAATGAAGACAGCATTTTTTCATTTTTTCTTTTTTCATTATTCAACATAGCCCCCTTTTAGAAAGATACACTTCCTCCAACGCTCCGACCATTTTTTTAACCTTTCAAAAAAATAGGATTTGTCCAACTCTCCAAAATAAGCCTCTATCTCGGCGATGCCTTCCTCGTTTGAACTAAATGTTTTTCCCGCAAGCCATTTCTTCATGTTAGGGAACAAGAAAAAGTCGCAGGGAGCCAAATAGGGTGAATACGGGGGAAACGGCAGCAATTCATAGTGCAACTCATGCAGTTTGGCGGCCACAACTCCGGATGAATGTGCTGGTCCGTTATCGTGGTGAAACAGCACCTTCTTTTCGTCAAATGCGGCCGTGTCTCCTTCAATTTTTTGTGAAAGCGGTCCAATAACTCACTGTAGTATTGTCCAGTGATTGTTCTTCCTTTTTCTAAATTTACCATGAGGATGACGCCGTTCGCATCCCAAACAATCTTCGCCATGATCTTTCCGGCCGCTGGGACTGTCTTCGCCTTCTTTGGAGCAGATTCACCGGGAGAAATCTCCATTCTTTTGATTGTTGCTTAGTTTCTGGTGTGTAATGATGAATCCAGGTTTCAGCAGCGGTGACAACTCGACGCAAAAATTCTATCGGATATCGGTTAAATTGCTGCAAACACTGTCTCGAAGTTAACAGCCGCATCCGCATCCGCTTGTTGTCCGCCCTGAGCATTCGCGGCAACCATCGGGCTGACAACTTTTTCATCGTCATCTTATCATGTAAAATATTAATTGCCGGTCCAGCCGACACACATTTGGCCTCTGTTACTTCGCGCACTTTCGTTCGTCGATCAGCGAGAGCCATGTCGTGGGCTTTTTGAATGATTTCCTCCGTAACCTGGTAACCACATCTACCGGGCGTCCTGGTCGCTCCTTATTAAAAACGGATGTTCGCCAACGTTTAAATTCGTTGAACCAATATCTAACTGTTGTCAAAGATGGCGAAGCGACCCATAGACAGCATCCCACTTTTCTATCATCTCCTCGCATTTTCTCCATCCAAAAGCACAAAACGAATTTCCGAACATTGTTGCTCTTCTTCCATCTTCGCGAAAATCACGAAACAGGTCTTACTCGAACAGCTGCCACATCCAAACTAACCTATAAATCAGTCTGAAATTTGTTTTGCCGTGTTTGGCAGCACGCGATGCTAACAGTAACTTCCCTCAAGAACGCCCTCTGTCATCAAACACGGGTACTTATTCATCATCATAAATTGCTAGAGTTCCAGTGTGGAACATAAGGCCACAACGAATTTCTTCCATTCGGGTCTGCTTTGCGCCAATCTCTTTCTCATCTTCATTCCAGCTAAGCTGCTTGGCGTGGATTTCTGACTCCAGCAGTCGTCGCCTGGTATTCACTGGTCTTCCACGTCTGCGGCTTCCTTGAGAGTTCCAGTTAATGGCGGCCCTTGTTACTATATATCACCATTTCCTCTGCGTAGGACATGGCCAATCCAGCGCCATTTTATCTTTCGGATCTCTAATAGTATTGGCTTCTGCTGGGCTCGGGCCCATAAGTCAGCATTCGAGATAATATTTGGCAGAATATTTTAAGAATTTTTCGTAACCATCTATTTACAAAAACTTGTAATGAGCCTGTGTCAGCTGACGTTGCATTTGATGTTTCACAACCATAAAATAAAGTCGACTTTACATTGGAGTTAAAAGTTCGCAGTTTTGTGCGCCGTGAAATGTATGATGCATTGCAAATTACTTGCATGGAGCCTAATGCCGCCACAGCTTTTTTATTCGCCTTTAGGGATCGATGTAACGCTGCCTAAATAGTAGAAAGATTGTATATCTTGGAGATCGATACCATCAATACCTATCACAATTTTGTGCAATTCCTCGAATATAAGGCCAGCTACCCATTTGTTGACATTCAGCAAGTCCCGTTCTTAGCCTTGTACTTCTGGGTCGTCGTATTCTTCGTGAATCTTGTGGACTCCTCTCGAGTATCATTTTAGGGATGCCATTATTACCCTTTTGCAAGGTGTGCCCAATCTAATGCCACTTTCGGGCGTTTCATCTTGGCATCAACAGGTTCTGACATTGTTAGTGCTAGGAGATTGTCATTTGTTATAAATCTGGGCCAAAGATTGCTGAGGAATGCCTGGTAGCTCTGAAAGAGATTAGCACCGTTTTCAAGATCAGTTTTACCTACAACCCATTGCAGGACATAGAGACATATTGAAGGAAATCGCAAGGCCGGTGAGATAGCCAGAAAGGGTACTAATCTTCCACTGCTTGAAAACAGAGGCATTATTTGAATTCTTAAGGCAACTTGCAAATGAAGAATAAAAACCATATTTTTATGTTTATTTATTTTTAATTTTGTTTCAATTTTATTTTTCTCTAATTAATTTTATTGATTTTTATTTTTATTTATTTTCGCTTATTTTATTTATTTCCTTTTAATTTGATTTAATTTGTTTTATTTTTGTTATTCTTAGTTACTTTTTTCATATTGCATTTTATTTTTATTTTCATTCTCCTTTTTTTTATTTTTATTGTGTTTTATTTATTTTATTTTATTTTATTTTATTTTATTTTATTAAAATTTTTTTTTTCATCCCAAGATAGGAGTGATTTACATTAATTGGCGACAGCTTTGCTGCAAGCCAATAATTTATAACAGGTACAAAGATTACAATTAAATAAATGTCTATAAATATAGTTAATAATTTTACAAACTAGAAAAACGTTTACTGTAAAAAGTTTCGGACTATATGACAGGAATTGAGTAAAGCTGCTTTCTGCATGTCCAAAATTAAAAATTCTGGAAGTTGAAGAGTCTTCACGTTGTCTGCTAAGTTTTTACGCACTAGTCCGTGGGCTGAGATGATAATTGGTAGTATGTGCACCTTCCGTAGCTTCCACTGGTGTTTGACATCAATGCCTAAGTCAGAATATTTGGATATTTTTTCTGCATATGTTTTTTGCATGATTTCGTTTAGAGGAACAACAATATCAAGTATATATTCAGTCGTTTGAGATTTATCAATCAGGGAAATATCTGGCCTATTGTGGTCTCTTGTGGCATTTGTTAAAATTCTTCGGTCATAATATAGAAGGTAGTTGGAGTCTTCTTGAACAGGTTCTGGGGTGTATCTGAAGTACGGTATTTTGCTTGGATTGAAGTTGTACATCTGCGTCAGTTTTAGGTGGATTAATTTCGCGATGTCATTGTGTCTCTTCAGGTACATAGAGTTTGCCAGTGTGGTGCATCCCGCTAGCACGTGGTCTAATATCTCACTTCGACTATTGCATCTTCGACATCTGTCTGCAGCGGCATTTGGATCTCGCATTACATATTTAATGTAATTTCTTGTTGGAATCACACCATCTTGTATGGCGAAAATGGTACCCTCCGTTCCGCAAATATCGACCTGTTGGTAAGCCATAAGTGCGACAATTTTTGGTCGACATGTGGGCTCAGCAAGTCTTTTCGATATACGCCGTGGACAGCCATTTTTCAGACCATCTTCGGATTTTTTCATCTATTGATTTCCTGATTTCGTAAGATTGATTCATCCGAAGTGGGGTGTAATTATCATACGCATCAATTGCAGCTTTGCGCAGATCGGATTGGGAGCACTTATGTTCGAAGTATGCTCTTATGTTTAAGATAAGTTTGTCATGCAGTGCTCCAACATCAATCTGTCCGCCCGCTTTTCTAGGTAGCATCATTCGAACGACAGAGCCTTTTGGATGGCGTGACTTGTATATAGTCATAAGTGTACGTACGCTGTAGATTTTCTATTTCAATAGATGACCATTTTACAATTCCGAAGCTTTACGATACCACCGGGACGACAAATGTATTAATAGCGTGGATTTGGATTTAGATTCTGCTATCAGATTCTTCCTCATTTGCATCGTATTTATGCTGCTGCTTTGCATAACCCCAAGGTTCTTGTATGCCTCTCCGGGCTCCATTTCTGGTATGTCGAGTCCGCTACTTTCCGCAGTTACATGTCGAGAAACCACTTTAACCTTTAACTATTGTGATCTTTCGGCATTTATCAAGTCCAATAGGCATTTTAATGTCATTGGAGAAGGTTTGGACACATTTTAAAAGCTTATCTAGATGTTTGGAATTGCTGGCGTAGAGTTTCAAATCATCTACGTAAACAAGATGGCTCAGTCGGAATCTTCCAGACAAACCCATGTCCCGTCTCATTCAGAATGTGACTTAAGGGGTTCATGCTGAGAACAAACCAGAGCGGACTCAACGAGTCACCTTGAAAGATGCCATTTCAAATGTTTATTTCGGTTGTGTATTGAGAGCTTTCCGGGTCAGGTATTTTTATTCTTGTTCTCCAGCGTTGCATAACTTTTTCTAGAAAGAGTATGATATTGGGATTGAAGTTGTAAATACGAAGTACTTCAGTAAGCCAAGAGTGTGGAACCGAATCGAATGCTTTCATCCAGTCAATATAAGCTGCATGGAGGTTTCAGTTCTCCTCTTTAGCTTGACCTTGGGCAATAATCAATTGCTCTTTGCTCCTTGTGATGCACATATACATCCTTTCTGCTCTTCTGCAATCAGACTATGAGTTTCGATATGCTCATAAAAGATGTTAGTTATGCACGAAGTGAGTATTTTGTAAATAACTGGCCGACAGGTGATGGGCCTGAATTTTGAAGGGTCGTTGATTTCATCACATTTTGGAATCATATATGTCGTACCAAGCGCTGCAAAATTTGGCAATTCTTCTTCACCGGTTATTATCTTGGTGAAGAGGACTGCAAGTTTGTCGTGTATACATGTGAGCTTTTTGAACCAGTAAGCATGCAAGTTGTCACAACCTAGAGTTTTCCAATTGTGGAGCCTTCGAGCAACTATCCCAACCTCTTCAAGTGTTACGGCTGAGAAACCGAGTATTGGAATTTATTTTATTTCATTTTATTTTTTATTATTCTTATTTATTGTACTTTTTTCGTATTTATTTTTATTTTGTTTTATTTTCTTTTATTTGTTTTATATTATTTTATTTTTGTAGTTTATTTAATTTTTTTCTCCTTTTCTTAATTTAGTTAACTTTTATTTCGAATTTAATAATCTTCTAACCCTCGTACTGTTCAATGTTCCTTGCAGATGTCGTCCGGCAGTGATGTTAAACAAATTACGAATACTTCCAAAAATAACAGCCACAACAATTGTAACGGCAACAATCAAGTAACAGAGTACAACAGCAACAGCACTACAGAAGGTTGTGTAAATATTGGTGCTTCCAACGATGGTGCCACGGTAAACAATGTACAACAACAACAACAGCAACAAGAAAATTGTGAAACAGAACAACAACAGCAACAAACACATGCAATTGACTTCGAATCACTGGAATTGAGCAACAATGGCAATACCGTTAGTAGTCAGCAGCAGCAGCAACAGCAACAACAACGGCAACCAGCTTCACATTCCACACACGATTTAAACGATTCACTGAGCTTCCTTAATGAGACACTCGATCTCTCGCAGGAAGACATACAACGCACGCTCATAGCGAATATGCCTTTCGGTGCGGCGAATCAGAAAATGGCAGCCTCAGCTGCGGCGGCCGCGGCAGCAGCAGCAGCAGCAGCGGCTGTAGAGGCGCAAATGCTAAGTTCCATAGATTTTTTGGGTGGTGATTGCGCAGCTCAGAGTGACGATGAGATACACGTACCCGGCGTTAGTTGCGAGGGGGACGATGAAGATGCTGACGATGTGTTTGCCAATTTGGATGCATTCGATATGTTAGTTGAATTTCCCGAATTGGACCTGGATGACAAAGAAGCGTTATCCAATACTGTGCAGCAGCAGCAGCAGCAACAACACCAGCAACAACTACACGCTCAACAACAGGCTGCTATACACAGTTCGTTAGACTCACAACACAACAGCAGTCAACTCCACTGCAACGCCGACTTGGAGGGTGGCAAAAAGTTACTAAACATTTGTGATTTCAGTCCTGAATGGGCATACACAGAGGGCGGCGTAAAGGTGCTCGTAGCTGGCCCATGGACTGCAAACGCTACCTACACGCTGCTTTTCGATGCGCAACCGGTTCCGACGCAGCTAATACAGGAAGGTGTCTTACGCTGCTACTGTCCACCGCACGAGGCCGGTTTCGCTACGCTGCAGGTGTCCTGCAACAACTATGTGATCTCCGATACGGTGCTGTTCGAGTACAAGACGACGTTGTGCCACGAAATGCCCTTCGATGCGCACACCAACGATTGCCTGTACAAGTTCACGCTGCTCAATCGGTTGGCATTGATAGACGAAAAGATGCAGGTGAAAGCGGAGGCGTCAGTGACCCTGGTGAGTAGGCCACTAGCAAATGTAATGGAATGGAGAATAATTTAATATTTTTCATATCATTTGATTGCTTCCTCCTTTCTATAGTTTGAGCAACAGACACTTTTGCTACATAAGAACTTTGAAGAGCAGTTGGTGAGCTATTGCCAACAGCTCATGAAACGAGCTTGGCTATTGAATGGCAGCAACTGGAGTAGCGGATTCAAAGGCATGACTCTGTTGCATTTGGCCGCGGCGCTTGGCTACTCCAAGCTGGTTTGTGCTTTGCTTAATTGGCGCACCGAGAATCCGAACATCATACTCGAGACGGAGATTGATGCACTGAGTCAGGATGTCTACGGTTATACGCCGCTGGTGAGTGGGCATGGCAATGCTAGTTTTATACTTCTGGTTTGTTTTAAATTTCTATACGTTTTTTACAGGCTTGGGCTTGTGCACGAAATCACGTGGAAATGGCCACCATACTGTACAAGTGGAATCACAATGCTTTGAAGATCAAGGACAATGTTCAGCAAACACCACTGGATATTGCTAACTTCAAGGGGTACGTACGAAAAAAATTGTGTTGGGGAAGGTTCAAACTAAATAAATAAATATATAATTGGCGCTGGCACCCTTTTTGTGTGTTTGACCGAGCTTCTCCTCCTATTTTTGGTGTGATGTTGCCTTGATGTTATTTCAAGCCGACTTGGAGCCGAAAATGCTTGTTATGAGGGGCTTTTTCATGGCAGAAATACACTCGGAGGTTCGCCATTGCCAGCAGAGGGGCGATCGCTATTAGAAAATAACTTTTTCTATCGTTTTGGTGTTTCGTGCACGGATATTCCAACCTACGGATAGCTCAACCAAACACTCAACAGAAGTCTACACACCAATAATTTTTTTTTTATTTTTTTATTAAAAAAAAAAAAAAAAAAAAAAAAAAAAAAAAAAAAAAAAAAAAACATCTTGTCGAATACTTCTAAGGTTAACTTTGGTCTTTCGTATTCGTTAACAAAATCTTTTGCGCGATTTGTGAACAAAAAATTTATTTAGTTTTGTTTAAGAAAAAAAATCACTTCTTTGAGAAAATTTCTGTGCATTCGGGAAGGGAATTTTTTAAGGAAAATTTTCTGAAGAATTACTAATAGAACTTTGAAATAGAAAAACCTACTGAATACTGCTATAAAATTATCTTTGCGTTTGCCAAAACTCCATTCCCCAAATTGAGCTGTGAATTTTTATGTTACCGAATCATCTGGCCGACATACCAGGTTTTGCTGGTCTATAAATATACAAAAATCAATTGTAGCGTTTGCATGATTTTCCACTTTGTATACTCACTATCTACAACAAAAAAAAACTCTTTCTCCCTTAGGCATAAAGCCCTCATTTCGGAAATCTGTCGTCTAGAAGAGGAACGCGTCAAACAAACTAAGAAGAGCACCTTTGGCAATCTATCGCTCAGTCTAAATAAATATTCCGTAAGTTTGAGTTTCCACGAAAAATATATGAAATGAACACAAAGTATCTAAAATAATTTTTGTTTTTGTTTTTGCAACAGCTAACTGATATACACTCAAAATCATTGAACACCAACGAACAATTATACGATGTCAAAGACAACGAACACGTTTTCACTACATTCGACGCCCTGGATATGCAACGCAGTCATGATGGTGTCTTTTTGCGCCCCGTAGCTGTGGCAAGGTGAGTATAGCATTGGGTGCCATGAGTGATTTGCTAGTCCTAAGTGCGTGCGCATATTTAGATGTGGTAGATTTACTCTAATAATTACCAGAGGTTCGCGTGTGTGCCGATCGTCCAACCAATGACCGGTAAACACAACTACGGGTTTGGAAATTGAATGGTTGGTTAAATTGGTCATACATCCAAAATCCAACTAGCGCTTCCGCATCATTTTGTTGCCACATCTTCGCTACCATCTAGTTTAAGGGTGAATTACAGCCTGACTATATCCAGACCGCACCGAGGTTTAAGAACCTAATTAGTTTGCTGACGTCTAACCAGACAGTTGTTCGAGAGTCTCGAACAGTGGTTTGTCCAGGGTTGGCATTCTTTCCTTTCATAGGGCAGGACATTCACAGAGGAAATGGAAAATCGTTTTCTTTTTCTCTGTTTTTATTTTTCAATTGTGACAGTGGGTATTGTGATGGATGATGCCCATTTTGGCTGCATGTTCCCCCACAGACCAAATGCTACTTATGACTGCCGTAAGTCTCCAGGCTTTCCCGCCCTTTCATGTTTATCAATATTGACGTTCAATCATGGCGTGGATTCTCCAGGGTTTTCTGAGTCCGGCGTCTACTGTAGAGGGGCCACAGGGTTCTCGAAATAATGCATGAAGAAATGGAGCTCCATCTCTTCTGCGCTTTCCTGAGAAATAAATTGTGCAATTCCTCTCTAACAACAGTCAGGGGGATGCCGATGACCGGGTAGGAGGCCTCTGAGAGCAATACAGTCCCCTTCCTGGCAAGCAATTTCATTTCCCTTTATGCTTCCATGTCCTGTAACCCAGATCAATGAAATGCTACCTACACACCCAAGATATTTAATCGCCTCCTTACAGGAGTTGATTAGTTTGGATCTGCACCATGGCGTCGTCAGAGCCTTGATCACGGCTTGATTGTCGGAAAAAAATGTCGATATCTCCCTCGCTTCCACGTTTCCTACGCTTTTTGTATGTATTGAGGAGTACTGCTGTATTGGCAGTCCTTGGCTGGATATAAATCCGGGTCGGTCCGGTAACGTAGAACCGAATGTCGTGCGAACGGCACTCATTTGATGAGATGATTCGATTACAAAAAGTTAGCGCCAATAAAGTGTTGGTTTCAAATTTTGTATGACATCTTGGTGTTGTTGCTGTGGTAGAAGATCGCCTAAACTTTTTTAGAGCAGATTGACCACCAGTCTTCCTAGATATTATTTGATGATAGGCCCAGAAGATGAGTTGGTTTGAGGGGGTGAAACCAGAGGGTGAGGAATTTTAGATGACTGGGTCTAAACGAGCGAAGTACCTTCAAATGCCACACATTTTTTTTGAGTATTTCGGGTGTAAGTCTGGATAAAGAAGAGTGCAACCCGCAACAATATTCAGAACATAGAAGTGCCAAAGCAGCACGGATCTCATAAGGCAGTTGAAGATCTTGGTCATTAGCCTCTAATAGCGGCATTCAATTGGCGAAAGTTGGTCACCTTTTTAAAACCTTCGGTTGGCCACCCGGATCTGGCCTTTTTTCGTCCTTTTCGCGGATCTTTTATAAAAGGGTATAACAATAAAAATGAGGTTATGTAGCAACACTGTTTTGCTATATATGAGGTTATGTAGCTTTCGATACATTTTGAGCTGTATTTTGGAAATCTGTTGCCGAACTTTTGAGGCTATAAAATATTTGACTTTTAATATGGACGTATTTAACCACTTAGTCGTAGTTAAATTTAAAATTTTCTTTGCAGCAATCAAAGTCCACCGAATGCCAGTCGCTTTTCGAAACGCTCGTCCGTCGATAGTGGAATCAATATGGATATACGAACAAAGCCGGGCAAATCCTTCAAGGACATAACGCGCCTGCAAAGGTAATTCTTGTATTCTTAATTATTGCTTTTAAAAAATAGGAGCTGCAGAATCAAATCGTAAAAGTCAGAAACTCTGCAATTCAGTAGCTACATAATTTTAATCTTTAACCTTCCTAAACGTGTACATGTATTGAAGAAATACTAGGTTAGATTAGGTGGTGCTAGATGACTAAGATCACTAGACTAGATCCCTAAGACCTCTTGAACAATGGACCCTGTGTTAGCAGTGCTATTATTTTAGGTAATTCTTAGGGCACGTCTTCGCGAGTTTTAGCAAGCCGTTCAGCCTTCTGTCAGCGATATCCTTTCAGGATGAAAAATATTTTGATCTTAAGCACATTTCTTGAGTCCTAGAACTGCAGTGGCAAAGTTGGTGTTCCAAAGCATCCCTAGCATTCGCTTCGTTGCATGCATTACACGCATCGCTCTGAACTAATCGCATTTTGGCAGCGTGATGTGGGGCGAGACAGTGTCCCGTTTCGATGGTGGCCGGTTCTACGTTACCGGAATGACTCGGGTTTTTCCTGAACAAGGGCTGCCGCCCCAGTAAACTAGCCACGTCTAGTGTACTCTAGTGTCCCGTCAATTTTTCAACCAATATTTTGCAGTCTTTCCTAGCGGGTGATAAAATAAAGTTTGCAGTTTTGGTATTCCAAATCCTTAGCAGAATTTCGGTAGTTTTGAGCGAGGTTGAGTGTTGCCAAAGTTGTGATCGACTGCGTTTCCAGCGCTAGTTCCTCCTTCAGTTCCGTTTTCAGAAAGGACGGTGATGAGTACATGTCTGACGTGCTCAATTTCGGCAAGCGAATACTTGGCTTAGCGAGCTCATCGGCTCTCTCATTTCCTTCTATGCCTTTGTGTCCTAGTATTCAATAAATAGTGACTAAAGGGATACAAATATTGATCAGATTTTAATTTTTAAATTTAAAAATTTTTCAGATTATGTCAAATTTGCGAATTTGCAGTGAGTCAGTATTGCGCTGTTCATTCTCTCTAATTGTCCGAATTTTATTTTACATTATTTAGATGTGCAAACTTGGTGGCCAATCCACTGGCCCGAGACGAGTGTCGAGAAATAAACCGCTCACCGAAATGACGAATCAGTAAATTCATTGTTTCACGGGCTGTATGGCAAGTAGCGCCGTCTGCCGTCTTGGAACCGTCTTGAAGGCACCTCTTTGTTGTCGAGATCACGGTTTCAATTTCCGGAATCAGATAGCAAATAGTTGTTTATCATGGTGCAACAGCGTTCGCCATTCACTGTTACGTTGGCACCAGCCTCGTCTTTGAGGAAATATGGGCCGATGATTCCTCCAGTCCATAGGCCGCACCAAATAGTTGTTTTCAATAGACGTAATAGCTGCTCTTGAATGGCTTCGAGTTCCTCTTTAGCACAAATATTTCAATTTTGCTTATTGATGTAGCCAACAAGCCAAAAACGGGTCTCAACGCTGATCACCATAAGTTGGCCTGATGAACACTTTTCACAGAGCCTCGATTCTCGTAATACATTTGTACGATTTGTAAACGTTGTTGAGTCGAAGCGTCTTTCCATGAATACTGAAAAAAATTATGTATTTTGTTTGACAAGAGTCAAGCGTGATCTGTCAAAAAAAAAAAAACCCAATCTGAGCATGCTTTTTTTTCTGGTAGAAGTTCAGACTTTGTTGAATTTTTCCGCAAACAAACTAACTAAATATAATCTTTACTAGTAGACCCAAATGGCTCGACCGTCGTAGCCGAATGAGTTGATGCGTGACTACCATTCGGAGTACGTAGGTTCGAATCTCGGTGAAAGATCAAAATGAAGAAAAAAGTTTTTTCTAATAGCGGCCACCCCTCAACAGGCAAGGGCAAACCTCCAAGTGTGTTTCTGCCATGAAAAAAGTGCGTGTAGCGTAGTATACATGACAGAAGTGAAACTTTCAAGGCAGACAAAGAAAGAAGGAGAGACCCGAGATCGAATGAGAGAGAGACAGAGAGAAAGAATATATATCTAAATAAATTCACAACATTTGCAGAGAATACAAATAGACAAAATTTACAAAAAACGGAGAAGGGTCGACCGGTGTAGGTAAACGCCGAACACAAACCATGGCAACAACACACACTACTCCGAGCATTTATCAGCCGCACAAACGTATCGATTCCAGGACCACAGCAGCGGCACAAATTACCGCAAGGCAATACCAATAAGTCCGACGCCGGAATGGATAGCACTTTATAGTACGCACAAGCACTAGCCAGGAAACGGAAATAAGCGCCAAAAAGTAGGCACCAAAAACACAACGCCAAAAAAAACTGGGACCAGAAAACGCCCCAAACAGTAGGCACCAAAGAAATATAACGCCAAAAAGTAGGCACTAAAAAAAACAAAACGCCAAAAAGAATTGGGAAATTGGGAAATATAACGCCAAAAAGTAGGGCCCAAAAATATATTTCCTACAAGTTTGCACCAACAAACAAGCGCCAAAAAGTAGGCAGCGTTATTTCTCACTAGAAATTAGCAACCACAAGGAAAAACTCAAGAAAATAGCCTAAAGTGTATCTAAGATATATATAAGGTATAGCTCTCTCTTTCCTTCTCCTCTACGTTATATCTTTTTTCTCTCTCGCGGAACGAAAATGCCAAAAACGTTGCATGACCTTGAAATTTTACTCTCTATTCTCGCTCGTCCATCGACGCCTAAGAAGTTTCACTTCAAAAAGCTCCTCATAAGAACTGTAGGTCCCTCCATTTGTGAAACAACATCAAGACGCACACCACAAGTAGGAGGAGGAGCTCGACCAAACACCAAAAAACGGTGTACGCGCCAATTATAAATATATATATATATATATATATCTCTCATTTGCTGCAACGTCGTCATAACTCAAAAATTGTGATTTTACAGGAGACGCATTTTTCAGTTTTTAAATGGTTTTATATTATATATATTAAAATTGTATATGAAAATGGACTTTTTTCTGTAGCTTCAAAAGTACTCCGAGTTTTTCTTATGACGTTGTTGCTGCAAAAATAGGTTTTATGGTCTGACATAATTAAAATTTTGACGTTACTGCAAATATCAAAAAGTTTTATAGCTGAAAACCTATTGCAAATTTTGACTTGTGACTGTATTATATTTGCACCTTACTAAACAATATAAGAGAAAAAAATATGGATATTAAATAAAATTTATTGCATTCATTGCATATTTTATTGTAACATAAAAATTAACATATTACTTCAGGTGCAAAAATAAAGAAACATAAATTCACGTAAAGAATAATATTCATTTTAAATAAAAAAATGAATGGAATAAGGATTACAATTGCTCGTAAAAAGGTCTATAATACTTAGGAATGTGATTTTTCTGTATCAATTCTAGCAGATCTTTTTTTTTGCGGTCCGCTATCTGAGGTTTTGTATAAAATGCTCTTGTCATTGTAGGCTTTTTTTAGTGGACTCGTTAAAATCATCGGAGTTTCGACACCGGTTGTGTTAGTCTCAGAACTGTCGGATGTTGAATTTGTTTCGCAGTGACTGTTACTCTTACTGACAATATCGGGTGGAATGTATGTGGTATCACGAACGGAATGGTCATCATCCTCAGAAAATGAGCTCGAGCTTAATGAGTCTGATTTCATTTCAACAAAATTCACTGTTGATGTGCTTTTTGTCTGGCATTCTTTACCCTTTCCATCTTGCTTTTTTAAAGCCATTCCCACCATTTTGGCGGATCGAGAATTAGTTTCCATTAATTTTTGACTGAAATTGACAACAATACTGACATAAATGGAAATGATTCATAGCAAATAATTTATACTTAAAAATATTTAGTGCAAGAATGTCATAACAGTGAATAGTTCTTTAATACACTATTGCTTCACTAATACATCTTATTTGTAATAGTGTTTTAAGACAAAATAGTACTGAAATAAAAATTATTATTTTCTGGAAAAACGTCATAACACTCAAAAACACTACAGGAACTCACTCAAATTTTTACATGCACAACGTCATATCTTAAAATAAAGCAATATACACGATAGAGAAAGAGATATAAAAGTTAACTTACCTTTTATTAATATTGTCACAAAACGAAATATGACATTTTTCTAGAGAACTTCACGATGTTAACCACACAAAAGCCGACGCACAACTGAGATAATACGTTGTTGCAAATACGACCAAATAGGATATGTAATTAGAGCGAAAGCATCTATCGCGATGCTGCGTGAAATGTTAAAACTTCGGATATAACACTTTGTCAGTTGACCAAACATATAATATTATTTCCGATATATTAGTGATGTTAACTAAAATTTTGCGGTTTTTGAGTTATGACGACGTTGCAGCAAATGAGCGATATGTATATCGTAGATCCAAATATACTGACTAAAATTATGCTTTTTATTGCAGTTTTGATGCACATGACAATTTCAATTTGGCCGTGGAGTCATCTTTGGACACGCTGGCCGCCACAAATACAACGAATTCCTTGCTGTCGCCATCACGCAAAATGGACTTTGCATTGTGTAAGTGTACGGTACAAATAACTGCTGAGTAATTTACTTTTATTGTACAAGCGTTTTTTTTTTCTTTTCTATTTTTCCATATAAAAAATTTAATATGTTTTGTTTTGCAAATTTATTTAAACGTTTTTGGTTTTTTGGTTTGGTTTTTTTTTGTTGTTATTTAAAATAAGTTTCTTTTATTCCAACTCAAATTGTATAAATTTCAATTTATTTCAAAACTATATTTTCTCCAATATTATATGTATGTACCACCCTATATGTGTATGTATATCAGGCGAGGTATCAACTGGCGATTCAAGTCCCTTACCCGACAAAGATCACGATGATACATCAACGATCAATAATGATGATGTAAACGATGTGACTATAAGTAATGAGAACGATGCTATTGTAGGTCAGTTTGTGTGTGCACTCTATGCTCTCTATATGTACTCTATACATACAAACATACATACATTGATATATGTATACTTCACTCTCTCTGTCTCTGTACTGTACAGTACTAAGTGCATTTCTCCTGCAGATCTGCACTCTTTGTTTGTTTACGTTATTACTTAATTGTTGTTGTATAAATTGTTGGCATATATAAGTATTTGATGTATGAGTAATTGTGCTGAACAGCTAACTAACAAACAAATGAACTGGTGTGTAAATATTTATGTATTAATAAATCATGTAAATTTAGTACCTAATGAGTAAAATGAGTAATCGGTAATTGTATATAAAAATGAAAAAAAAGAAGCAGAAATTATGCGAAAATGTATTTCTTAAGTGTGTAAAGAGGAACGTAAACTGAATATTTATTTTTAATACTAAAATCAAAATTCAAAAATCATAATGCGGACAGCTGCTAATAGTTGTGTAAATATGTAATTTCATGCTCTTGCATAAGCGGCTTTTAGTTGTTTGATTTCCTATTATTATTATAATTATTATTATTTTCCATTATTTAATTATTTTATTTTATTTACAACTCTCTGTATTAGTTAAATAATCTGCATGTGAAATTTGTGAAACATTTGGCATTTGAGTGTTCCTGTAGTTGGTGAATTAGTTGAAGGCGTATGGGTACAATTCATTTATTTTGTTTCTGTTACAAATACACTCTCCTAAATGTTTTGATTTGCTTGTGTCAATGTATTAAATACTAAAATCCTCTCATACACGTATACCCCGCATAGGATCTTGAAATTATGCCAAATGAAAATTGATCGAACATTTCATAGATCGCGTGCAGGTATATGTGTATGTATGTGTATATGTGTGCGCATCAGGTTACTGCCAGCTGTAGTCTATGTTCACATTTTTCTGTATTGGGTGTCCGCTAAGCGCATACAAATACGATCGCGCTAACATTTTTTGGTTTTTGTTGTTTCTCCATTTTATAGGGGACTCTGATGCCAAAGTGCTCACCCTGGCAGAACACATCATCGCCGCTATGCCGGAGCGTATAAAGGTAGGCAAGTTTACGCCAGTCTGCTGCGTCTTTAAATTAATGTAACTTCTTTTATTTACACCTCAGAATGAAGCGGATGAGATGATGGTGCTTGGCAGTCCGCTTACTGAACCGCTCAACTCAGATTCGCCCAGCTTAAATAATGGTTTTATGGATCCACTCGATTCGTTGCCGAATACACACTTTGAGAGCTTCGATTTCAATGATCATAGCTACCGTTATCATGATGTTAGCACACCTTGTTCGAGTCTGAGTCCTGCTAGTTCCGGACCATTGCAATCACCAGCCAGTTACTCCATACTGGGCGCGGATCCGTCTGTTAGCTCGCCAAGTCCACCACCCTCAACCAAACAGTTGACCGAATTTTTGCATGCCTCCAGCAGTAGCCAGTATCCGTTTGAGGCAGATTTCTCGAAGCTGACGTTGACAGGTGAGTAGAATGGATATTTAGCTGAAGTTTTTGGACAAATGTCGTACAAAACCAAAAAAAAAAAACAAAAGAGAAGCACAAATACTAGAAACGAAAAATCCGCTTTTATCAGAAGTTACGTATCTAAGAGAGATACTTGACTCCAAACTCCTTTGGAAGCCTCTTCTTCTTCTCCATTAGCGCGATAACCGCTCGGATGAGAACTCGTAGAATGGTGCCGTGTGTAAAAGTCCACCGAAGAGCGGAACGTACCTGATTGCTTTTCACTTGGGAGTGGCCAGGACGTTACTTCTGCACACGGCCCAAGCAGCTCACAGCTTCCGAGCTTCGCCCAAGTATCCTGTGAATAGCTCCCGAATATCCGTTTGAGAGCGAGCTAATATGAAAAGGCGAAGCAACGCAGGATATCTGCGCTGGGTTTGGGACCCGCCACGTAAAAACCCACCTCCAATGAAAATTAAAACAAAGCCATTGGAAGCTACACATTGGAAATCGGTGAAAGAAGGCGAGCATAGCCTTTTACTCATGTAAATCTATGTTCGGGACTCAAGCCGCAGGTCGTTCTCTGGAACGACACTTTAAAGTATAGATGCCTGGTTTGGTAGGAAGCTCTTCGGAAGGGCTATAATATCACTAAACTGGGGCGGGCGCAAAGACTGCTTGTTTTGGCATCACAGGAGCATGTAGAACTTGCCTCAGTGCTGCCTTGAATGCCGTTTTGCAGTTGCTTCTCATCGACTTTCAAGTTATTTCTATCGGTGCTCAAAGTGCAATCAGTTTAAAGGAGGTTGGTCTCTGGAGTCAATTTCTCAAGTGACATGGTAGCATTTTCGGGCAGTTAACACCACATTTCTCCGAACTTCGAACAGATCTCTCTATCCGCAAACTGGAGTTTGAGGGTCGTGCCAGGGCATTCTTTCCAAGTAGGCAGGATTGGAACGAGGGGAAAATCCGCACCAAAGCTGGCACGTCTGTCTTCACTGACGGCTCCAAGATGGAATCGAGAATCAGAGTAGGGGTTTTCTCTAAATCAGCGAATTTATCTACTTCCTTAAAACTGTCGAATACTGCTAGTGCTTTTCAGGCAGAAGTATTTGCGGTTCTGCAGACATACGAAATGCTAGGGAACGTGGAACCGAGGCTGCGATCAAGGCACTGGCGACGCCATGGTACAGATCTAAATTGGCCAACTCCTGTAAGGAGGAGATGAAATCTCTTGGGTGTGCAGCTAACATTTCGCTGATCTGGATTCCAGAATATAGGAGCATTGAGAAAAATGAAATTGTTGATGAACTTGCCAGAAAGGGGTTGACTGAGATGGTCTCAGAGCCCTTCCACCGGATCATCGGCACCCCGGACTGTTGTTGAAGGGGAATTAAACAACTTATTTCTCAGGAAATCGCAGAAAAGATGTAGCTCCATTTCTTCATGTGGTATTTCGAAAATCCTTCGGTCTCATTTTAATAGACGGAGGATTCAGAAAGTCCTTGGGACTCCACGCTATCCAATTTCCAAATTCATAGCTGTATTTACTGCTCACTGTACGATCGGTACATACGCGGTGAAGCTAGGTTTACCATTTAATCCCCATTGCAGAAGCTATGGGGACCTTTCGGAGGAGGAAACTGTTGAGCACTTTCTCTGTAAATGCCCGAGTTTGGCAGCTGTACGATTAAGGTCACTGGGTGCTATTTCCTTCGACAGCCTGAGGCAGAACGCCAAGCTAAATTCCATCAATCTTGTCCATTACATCAACAGCTCCGACTGGCTGTAAATATCTGTCTGTTGGAGGTCTCAACAGTACTTCAATCACTTTAGCTACCTACCTATTAAAAAAATTGATATCTGATTTGATTTTCACTAATTTCACTTTTTCATTTCATTTACCTCTCCCGCCCTCATAGACACCGAGCAACGTGAATTGTATGAGGCTGCCAAATGCATACAGAAAGCATATCGCTCGTACAAGGGCCGCCAGAAGCTAGAGGAGCAGAATAAGGAACGCACTGCCGCTATAGTCATACAGAATTACTATCGTCGTTATAAGCAGTACGCCTACTATCGTCAAATGACCAATGCCGCTCTGGTCATCCAGCACGGCTACCGTTCGTATTGTCGCAATAAACGTTTCAAGAAATCGCAATCATCCTCGATGTCGACGGGCATTGAATTGTCTGCTGGCGATAGTCAGAGCAGTCCCACTTCGCAGTGTTTGTCGAGTTTCTACGATCACTTTCGCAACGATCAGCAGCAGCAGCAACTCAACGAATTCAATTCACAGCCGAGCACACCAAAGGAGACAAGTCCATCCGGTCCATTAAAGTAAGTGGTTCTTTGTTGTTTATTTATTATATTTTTTTTTTTTTTGTAAATGTGTTTGAGGGTTCTTTTTCGATACTACAACCGTTTTATTTACAGACGTACTTACTCACAATCAACGCAAAATCAAGCTGCCAGAAAAATTCAACAGTTCATGAGACAATCACGGATTAAGTAAGTAAACCTAGCGTAATTTGTTTCTAATATTTATATTTACATAGGTATGGGCTTATTCATTGTGGGTTTAGTTATAAATAGTAATCCATCAGTGCGATTCCGATCCAAATCATTTTCTCACTTTCTGTCTTTATAAAACAATTTGATTTATCAGAACTGCATTTAGATCTAGATTTTGTTGGCATCGCGTGAAAGAACGAATGGTGCAAGCAGACTAAAGATCTACAGGGTTGCCCATATTCGACGGACCCATGTGTTTTTTGTTTAATCAAAGAAAAACACAATTTTTTTGATGTTGACGATAATAATGATTTTATTTGGTTCAAGTCGATTTGTTGACATCACTTTTTGAAAATGATATCTCTCAAATGGCCGCCTTGAGCCTGTACGACGTATTGTGCCCGTTTTGCAGCATTTTCCATAGTTTTAGCTAACATTTCGGCTGGAATAGAGGTTATTTCCTCACGGATATTGTTCTTGAGCTCTTCTATGGTCTTTGGCTTATTAATATAAACCTTTGATTTTAAATATCCTCACAAGAAGAAGTCGGTGGCGTTAAATCGGGCGAACGCGGTGGCCAGTCAAAATCGCCATTTTTCGACATCAAACGACGAGGAAACAATTTCTTAAAAAAACCAATTGTGGTGCGACGAATAATTCGACGAATAATTGGCATCAAAAAAGTGGTTATCATATCGCGATAACGCTCCTGATTGACGGTAACAGCTTGACCATCTTCATTTTCGAAGAAAAACGGCCCAATAATCGATTTCGCACTAACGCCGCACCAAACAGTGACTTTTTCGTCGTAAAGAGGTACCTCTTGAATTTCGTGAGGGTTTTCAGTGGCGTAAATACGGTAATTTTGCTTGTTTACCATCCCATTCTATAAGAAATGAGCCTCATCAAACATGATGATTTTGTTCCAAAATTGCTCGTCATCTTCAGCCATTTCGATGACTCTTTGGGCCCATTCCAATCGACGTGGCTTGTCCGCAGGCAACAATCTTTGCGTCAATTGAATCTTATACGGGAATAAGTGCAAATAAGTGCAAATATATGGAATAAATGCGGATAATTCCTTAAAAGTGGTCCGCTCAATGCCCAACTGCTGAGAACGCCGATTTTGGGATGTCCTTGGCGACGTCTCAACACTGGCCCGTACACTGTTGAATGTAAATTTCAACAATTTGGGAGCGCTCGCGTGGAGTGTACTTTTCCATGGTAAAAATCTGCTTGGACTGACGCTTCCAACGCGGTATGTCATTAAGCGATCTGACGTCTCTGTCAAAAGATACAGAGTTGCCAGATGGGTCCGTCGAATATGGGAAACCCTGTACACCTACACCATTTCTAGCCAGAAATTGTGTGCCGGTGTGACTTAAACCTAGCTGTTCTCTCCTAAACTGTTTATCTAGCGGCCTTCCGCATACAACAAAACAATCATATAGTGATCGATATAATCGGTAACTCCCCATTGAAATATTACTAGGGATAAGCTTATCGATGAGTTAAGAAAGGTTTTTTTTAATGATCTCAAGATTCTCAGTAGTTGATATCACCCCCAATCGGAACTATAAACAGATGTAAATATACCAACTTCAGTCATCTTCAGACTGCGACATGTCTAAACTTATTTGAACCCAGAATGACTTTAAGAGCGAACATAAATACATTATAAGAGTATTACCATAGTCTGTCGAGCACGGCAATGGGAAGCTCATTGCTGTTCTCACTAGTAATTCACCTTTCGATTCACTACAACTTTTACTGCAGAAGTAGTGAAGTAAACACGAACTACCAGGTGTATATAGTAGATATGAAAAGAGGCTTTTTTTCAATTTCAAACGTTTATTAACAAAAAATCGTTACAAATTTAATCTTCAAAATAATAGCCATCGCTAGCGACACATCTTTCCCATCTCTCAGGCAATTTGGGGATGCCGCGCCAAAAAAATTGGCCGTCTTTGGCCGCAAACCAATCATTGAGCCATTTTTTGACTTCTTCGTGAGCATTGAAGCGCTGCTCGGAAAGTGCGTGGCCCATCGGATAAATGATAAACGGAAGCCGCCAAGTCTGGTGAGTAAGCCGCATGCACCAGCGGTTCCCAATCGTACGTCTCCACTAATTCTCGGGTCGCTCTTTTTCGATGTGGCATTGTCATCAAGAAAAATTACTTTGTGACGCCGATCGGCATATTGTGGGCGTTTTCGGTGTATAGCGCTGCTCAAATCGGCCAATTGTCGTTGGTAGCGTGCACCGTCAACTGTTTCACCTGGTTTTAATAGCTCGTACCAAATCATACCACGCTGATCTCAGAAAACACACTGCATGGCCTTGCGGCCGAAGCGATTTGGTTTGGCCGTTGTTTTTGGCTTGTGGCCGGGCGGACCATGCGATAGTCCAAAGTAGCACTTGTTGGCAAGAGAGATTCTACGTTGGATTTTAAGGCTGACATTGTTATCGGTGTTAATGCTGGTTCCTAAATAAAAGAAGTCTTTACTACCTCGAAAATATAACTGTCTACAGTGACTTGGGTGCCGATACGCGACTGTGCCGACTGTTTGTTTGATGACAGAATGGTTCCATATGTAGAAGTCCACCTAAGTGGAGAGAGTTACTGATCGCCAATAACTTGGGAGTGGCCAGGACGATTCTTCTACATATGATTCAAGCAGCTGACAACTTTCGGGAGTAGCCCAAATATCCTCTGGGTTGTTTCCGAGTTGGGTTGCTTCGAGAGCGAGCTAACGTGAGAAGGCGAAGCATCCCAGGATACTTGGTTCTGCGCTGGGTTTGAGAACCGATGTAATACTTTAAAATTACAAAAAAAAAAAAAAAATAATAATAATAATTTAAAAAAAAAATTTTTTTAGAAAATAAATTTTCTTTCAAAAAAAAATTAAAAAAAAAAAATTATTGTAAAAAAAAATTTAAAAAAAAATTTAAAAAAAATTTTTTTTAAACACAAATTTTAATTCGCTTTGTAAGCCTAATCATCGCACAATTATTACTTTTCCATCGAAAACGTTGTAAATAGTTATAGCTTACTGTGTAAGCCTTACCTGTTTGATTTCGCCCGTACTTAGATTCTGCTAAATTTCTTTTCATACTTTTTGTAACCTCTACTGAGATATCTTATTTTTCCCATATATCAAGAATTTGTATCTTCTGTTCTAAAATTAAATATTTTTGCCAACGCAAGAGTCATTATTAATGTATATTTGTAAAATATTCCACGCAAGCATTTGGGATGGAAATTTAACAACCTTGGTAAGGTTTTGTACCGGAAAGGAGTCCGTAGTTACTTTTTTATTAAATTATTTATTTATTAATTTTTTTTTATAAAATTAATTTATTTATGCGCAGAAACTTTATTAGTTTTTGTGTCGATTGCATTGATTTATTTTTAATAATTCTCTCTCTCTCTCTCTCTCTATTAGACTGCAGAGAGAACGAGCCGAAAAAGAGAAGCTGGTGCACCAACGCAGGGCGGAATACCTTCAAAGCTTGCAGTTTCAAGGACAACCGGAAATTGTCAGCCCAACCGAAACAAAGTAAGTTAGAAGAATATTTGAAAATACTGCTGCGAGTATAGCAAAAGGTGTAAGTGGAATGCAGTTTATTGAAGACTCAAAAGAAATGTGGTTGTGTCAAGAGTTTTGCCGATGCAGCTCGTTAAAGTTATTCTAACCAACCAACCAGAGTGAATTGAATATTAAAAAAAAAAAAATGGTGTATTTTAAGACATTTGTTGCTCAACAAAGCAACATTGATTTCGCTCTGCTGAAAGATGCTTGAATGTGTTGATAAGCAAAATTAAGTAATCACCACATTTTGGTTTTGATTATCTTTTTTGCTAAAAAAAAATATTTTGAGTGATGAAAATCTTCATTTTTCACCTTTACGCGCTTCATTACTTGTCTGTTTGTGTGTCCAATAATGTAAATTTTCTCAGAGGGTGATTAATTTGGCGCAACCTTGTATATTTCGAGGCCAATAAAATTTAAAAAAATATCAAACCAATGAAGGCATTAATCGCTTGAAGCGAACCGTATTTCTGAAATACTATTTTGCATTAACTGAAACTGATTTGCAAAAACTATAATCTTCCGATAGGGTGATTAGTTTTGCGCCACATAGCGCCATATTTTATGAGCTCTGCATTTATACAGTCCTCACCACCTGACTTGTAGTTTTTCAGCTGCCCGTGAACCACTTGAAATAAATAATTAAATAAAAGGGCTACGCGGAAAAATGAGAGGGCGCTGTTAAGTGGATAGCTTAATAAATTCCTTCGGTATAAGAACGAAGTAAAATTATCGATCTTCGGCTATAATCAATGATTAATACTACATATGTGGCGCAAAACTAATCAACCTATCGGAATATTATAGGTTTTGCAAATCAGTTTCAGTTAATACAAAATAGTTTGATATTTTATTTTATTTTTTTTGGCGCCAATTAATCACGCTTTAATTTTTCAGTAGGCTTTTGCAATCTGTAACTAAAATCTGTAATTTTTTGTTTACTTTTAGTGAAATGGCTGCTGCGTCTACCACAAATGAGCTTGTCAACCACAACAATACCAACAACAACAGTAACAATTGCAGTAATGTTTTTGCCTTCAATTTGAATCTATAACAACAATGTAGAAGCAAATAGGATTAGAATCCAGTGAAAGCACTTTTGACATGCGCAAGCTTAATTCGAATGTGAAAGCGCTTTTCGCTTTTTAAAGTTTGACGCGAGAAACATACATGAAAGTTATTTTTAAATGTGACAGCTCCTTCGACTTATGATAGTTCTTTTTATATGTGGAAGCTCTACTTATTTGTGAAAGCTTCTTTTATTTATGAAAGTTCTTTTTAAATGTGAAAGCTCCTTCGACTTATGATAGTTCTTTTTATATGTGGAAGCTCTACTTATATGTGAAAGCTTCTTTTATTTATGAAAGTTCTTTTTAAATGTGGAAGCTCTACTTATATGTGAAAGCTTCTTTCATTTATGAACGTTCTTTTTAAATGTGGAAGCTCTACTTATATGTGAAAGCTTCTTTCATTTATGAAAGTTCTTTTTAATCGCGAAAGCTCTTTTCACCCATGAAAGTTCCTTTTAAATGTGTATGTTTTTTCACCCATGAAAGTTCTTTTGAAACGTGAAAGCTCTTTTCACATATGAAAGTTCTTTTTAAACGTGAAAACGCTTTTCACCTATAAAAGTTCTTTTTAAATGTGAACGATTTTTCAGCTTTTCAAAGCTATCTGTGTGAAATATATGCGAACGCTTTTTGACTCATCACAATTTTTCACATATGAAAGATTTTTCACCTATGAAAGCTTTTTCGTATCTGAAAGTTCTTTTTAACCGTGAAAGCTCTTTTCACCCCTGAAAGTGCTTTTTAAACGTGAAATCTCTTTTCACGTATGAAAGTTCTTTTTAAACGTGAAAGCTCTTTTCATCTATGAAAGTTCTTTTTAAGTGTGAAAGATCTTTTCGCTTTTTAAAGCTTTTGGAGTGAAATATAAATGAACGATTTTTTATTTATGAAACTTTTTCACATATGAAAGCTTTTCCACCTATAAAAGTTCTTTTTAATCGTCAAAGCTCTTTTTACCTATAACAACTTTTTCGCATATGAAAGTTCTTTTTAAACATGAATGCTCTTTTCACTCATGGAAGTTATTTTTAAATGTGAAAGCTCTTTCATATATGAAAGTTCTTTTGAAACGTGAAAGCTATACTTATATGGGAAATCTCTTTTCACCCATGAAAGTTCTTTTGAAACGTGAAAGCTCTTTTCACCCATGAAAGTTCTTTTTAAACGTGAAAGTTCTTTTCACCCATGAAAGTTCATTTTTCAATGTGAAAGCTCTTTTCACCTATCAAAGCTTTTTGTCACATATGAATGTTCTTTTAAAGCGCGAAAGCTCTTTTCGCATTTGAACGCTGCTTGCGTCGAAGCGCCAGCTAGAATGGCACTTCATCGTTTACAACTGCTACTCAACATTTATCAAAATGTAACAAAATTGAGACGTCACACTAAGGCTTATATACTATACACATGAAAAACATACATATATATATATACTTATATTGGTATTGGTTATATACTCTAATACATAAATAGGTACTTACACATACATTTGAAATAAATGAAGGTATATAACCCACGACTAATTGTAAATCTTTGAATAGCTTTATTAAACTGAGTGAAACTTTCTATTCGAAACTTTTTGAAATAGAATTGTAGTACTTTTAATTTATTGTATTGTACTTTATTACTTCTAAAGAGACAAAGAGACAGTGTACAGTGAATGTACGTGAATTTAATATTTAATTTTGCTATTGCACGATTCTGTAGAAAACTTAGTATTTTCTTCTTTCAAATGCAGTTCCAAACAAAAGTGTAAACGAAAACTTATATTTAAAAGTTCAAACAAAAAGAACGAAAAAACCAGGAGTTAAAGAAGAAGATTGTTTCATATTTAATACAATTTATGCACCCAAACATAAAACTTTTTTGCCTTCTAAATATATTTATATGTAAGGAATTAACTAAACTAACTACTAACTAACTATTAAATCGATTAACTACTTATGTATAACAACAAATATAACAACAAGAACAAAGAACATCAAACACTTTTTACGAATTGTAGGAGTTTTTTCTCTTTTCTAATAATTAAGCAATCAGTCGTTTAAGTACTAAGAAGAATTTTTGAATACGTATATACCTACTTACCCTAAAAGTATGCAGTAAAATTATTGTGCAAAATAGCGATGGTCAATGTTACTTAGTTTCTTTCGATTGTACAAAACTGTACTAGCTATTTTTTCGCTTTTTAATTGTATTGTCCGAAGAAGAAGAAGAAGAAGAGGAAGATAAGTAGAAAAATGTACAAGTAAGGGAGCTACTTGAATTTGAATGAAAATGAAAATGAATTTGAATTTGAAACATAAAATTAATTCGCAAAACTAAGAGAACTTATTAATGAAGCCTTTGAAACTATAAATAAACAAAAACAGAAAACTAAACGAAAAAACTGAAAGAAAAAATTAAATCAACTTAACTGAAACTATTTAGCAGAATTTAAAATAAAAAAAAAAAATTAAAATATATAAATCAATAAAATAAAAGCAAAAATATTAGAGAATTTAGTAAAACACCTTGTAAAGAACTTTTTAAACACTTGCATGCAGTGAACGAGAGCTCTATTTATATTGTACATACATACATATATACAGATATAATTACTTAAGCGTATATGTATGTGTATCATATTTTAAATTAGCAAACAAAAACCAAAAAATTATCCAACTGTAGGCAAAAAGGCACTTTCGAAATGCGTTCATTGCGTTACTTGGCCAAAAAGCGACAGTGCAGATGGAAAAGGGGGAAAAACAAAAATAAATATTGAAAATAGGAAGAATGAAAGTTCGTTTTTAAAAAACAACTACTCTGTACTACAACTAACTACGTAGATAAATAAAAAAATATATATATTTATGCTTTTAAATTTTTCAAAAAAAAAAAAAAAGAAAAATGAGAAAAAAAAGCATAACTCGATAAACTTATACATATATATCTACTATGAAAATCTATAAATATTTTAATGATTACGCCATAAATACTTAGAATTTGAAATGATTTCTAAAATCAAAACCGTAAAACTGAACTTAAATTAAAACTTAAAATTAAAAATTTAAAATATATAGATTTTTGAAAACTTAAACTTCATAAAGTGTTGCCTTGGCAGCCATGTTTGAAACAAAACAAAAAAAAAAAAACAAAAAAGCGAAAAAAACACAACAAAAACCAAGAATGTGCTTACGGAAACGCAAAGGACTTGCACTGAGTGGGCGCGCGGAGCAGAAAATGTAGTTAGAAAAGTTAGGTTTTTGCTGCACGCAGAGCATGGAATTGAGTTGAAATCTATTGAATTGAATTGAAAAGCAAAAGTATTCTTAAAAAACTAAAAAATTTTAAATTTAAAAAATGTTTTTAAACTACGCTAGCAAAAACATTTATTTTTAAATGTGATCATTATATTATGCTCCCCTATTTATTAAATTATATAAAATATTCCTATTACCTTATATGAAAATATAATCAATAAATAAAGTAAAAAAAATAAAAACTTATCAACTTATCTTTATTAAAATCAATAAAAGAAAAAAAAACAACAAACAAATACAGAAATAAACTTTTTATTGCTATTGCTAGTTTATAAGACGTTTTCAAACTCTACTCTCACACGCTATTCTAAACTATTTCAATAACAACAAAAAACAGCAGCAACTAAATAACACATAAACCAGAGTTTACTGTACTATCCTTGAAAATGCATACATAAATAAGGAAAAAATTAAATTTTATATAATTATAATCTTGTAGTTAACATTTTCTACTACTTTTAAATTAAACTTCTGTTTCACTACTAAAAAAAAAAATTATTAAAAAAAAATGTATAAAAAAAAAAAAAATTATTAAAAACAAAGTTTAATTAAAAAAAGATGTAATTAAAAAAAAAAAAAAGAATTTAATTAAAAATAAAAATTTATTAAAAAAACAAAATTTAATTAAAAAAAAAAAATGTTATTAAAAAATTATTTAATTAAAAAAACAATAAACAAAAAAAATATTAAAAACTGCAATACGCGCATACAAGCAAACATAACTTCCAACTAAATCAACAAAATATTATATTTAAGGCTCAAAGCTTAAACTAGACTCGGAAAACTAAACAACTTAACTACATACAAACCTACATATATACATATATACACAGCTATTCAAGTGCTCATAGTTACCAAATATACTTACATGGCTGTTCACTACTCCACTACTCCACTTAAAAACAATGCGAACTGCAGCGCAAATGTAATTGTAAATCGTAACGGCATTGCTGAATAAAGTTGAGCAAAAAATGAGTTGAGCCAAAAGCAGCGGTGATGGCTGAACAACAGGTCAAAAAAATCCACATATAACGGAGAAAGTCGAGAGCAGCATTCGTGAAATGTTTTTGGCGGTGCATTGTACGAATTCGTTGATAGTTTCCATATTGCAGGCAAAGCTAAAATAGAACTGAAACTATGTTAATAAATGAGATGGGCGCAAAAAAGTTTGCAATACCTTTTATTTTTTTTTTTTTTTATTGCTTTTTCAATTTTTATTTTATATATTTTTTTTTAATTAATTTTTTATTTTTATTCTTTTTTGTTTTTTTGATATAAGGGAGTGGCCTTCTCCCCGTTAGTCCATGTTTATTCCATTCGTATTAGCAGAGACATGACCTACTAATACGAGTGGCTTCTCGCCTTCCACCGAAGTGGATATGGGTCACTGCCAGCAATTATGGCAGTTACGGCACGCGTGCAGTAACACTGCACAGCATGTTGTTCCCCCCGTCATAGTTGTTGGTTGACGAGAACTAGGCTGGTTCGCGAGTAGGCTTTTACCAAGGCTATGACCTACTTAACCACAGAAGATAACTGTGGCGTACCCTATCCACCACCTGGGACACGCCGCAATAGGTGCCCAACCAATTAATTTTTTGTTATTTTATTTTTATTTTTTGCTTCTTTTTTTAATTTTTTTTTTTTTAATTTTTATTTTGTTTTATATTTTTTTAATTTTTTTTATTGCATTTTATTTTATTTTATTATTATAATTTTTTTTAAATTTATTTTTTTAAATTTTTTTTTTTAACTTTTTTTAATTTTTTTATTTTTTTTTTGTATTTTCTTTATTTTTTAACTTTTTTCATTTGTTTTATTTTTTTTCACTTTATTTTTTATTTTATTTAATTTTTTATTTGCTTTGTTTTATAATTTGTTTTTTTTTTTTTAATATTGTATATATATTTTATTTTATTTAATTTTTTGTTTGTTTTATTTTTTTTAATTTTTGTTGTTTTATTTTTTTTAATTTTTGTTGTTTTATTTATTTTTTTTTTTTAATTTTATTTATTCTTTTTAAATTTTATTTTATTGTATTTTATCTTATTTTAATTAATTTTTTTTTTTTTTACTTTTTCAAATTTTTGTTGGTTGGTTGGTTGGTTTAAGGGTGACTCCGCATCGGAGTGCCACATATACCGCAAGTTGGGTCCGTTGTGTTGCCCTAGAGCTCATTATGTTATATGATTTCCCCACCTAACCGAGATTTTTATTGTTGATTTTGGTCAAAGATATTAATTCGTTTCGAGAATTTGATGAGAGATTCGATTTTCAGGTTCGAGAGTACTGAAAGATTGTCAATTGTTGGAGAGCCTAGAAGAGCGAGTCGACTTCTGGCTAGACCGGAACAACTGCACAGCAAATGTCTGCTCGATGCTTCCTCATCTTCGTCCTCGCAGTATCTGCACAGGTCGTTCTGAGGAACCCCGAGCCGACGTGCGTGAGTGCCCAAAAGGCAGTGGCCGGTGATAAGAGATGTTATATGCCTTAGTTCGTGTTTCGAAAGACTTATAAGGGTTTTTGTCTGTTTCAGATTGTAGGATGGCCAGATTTGTCTGGTCGTAACGCAAGTAGTTTCCACTCGCCACCTCCGATCAGCAATGCTGTGAAATTCTCGATCGATGAGCATTTTACATGTTGAGAGCGGAATGTGGATTGTGGGTAAGTCACTAACATTTGATTGCGCAGCTCCGGCTCTTGCGAGCTCATCAGCTTTGCAGTTACCTTCGAATCCACTGTGACCCGGTATCCAGATAACTTGGACAGAATTCTGAACACTTATCTCGTTAAGAGATAAGAGACAGGATCGAACCACATCTGAGTGGGCATAAGAGGAGCTGAGTGCTCGAACGGCCGCTTGACTGTCGGTGAAAAAGCGGATATCCTCTAGTGATATTCTATTTTCTAAGAGAGTTTTCGCAGCATACCAGATAGCGCATACTTCCGCTTGGAATACGCTACAGTAGTCGGGTAATCTAAATGATAGATTGATGTGAGGGGAATTGGAAAAGATTCCAAATCCCACTTTGCCGTCTTGTTTTGAATCATCTGTATATATAATCAGAGGGCCATCGATTTCGGTTAGATTTGTCTTCCATTCTTCCCTAGTTGGGAGTGAACAGGAGAATAGCAATATTTTTAGTTTTTTTATTTAAAAAATTTTTTTTTTTTAATTTTTATTTTCTTTTTTTTTTCTTTTTACTTTTTATTTTAACTTTTTTTATTTATTTTTAGTTAATGTTTCGGTTGTTTTTTTTATTTAAATTTTTTTTTTATTTATATTTTTTTTGTATTTTATTTTTTGTTTGTTTTTTTAACTTTCATTTTTATTTTTAATTTATATTTTATTTTATTTAATGTTTTGTTTGTTTTATTTTTTTTTTTTATTGTTTTATTATATTTTTAATTTTTTGTATTATATATTAGTTATTTTATTTTATTTTATTATCATTACTTTTTTTTATTTTTTTATTTAAATTTTTATTTTCTTTTTTTTTACTTTTTATTTTTTGGTTTTTTTTGTAATTTTAAGGTTTTTATTTGCTTATTTTACATTTTTAAATTTTTATTTTTTATATATTTTTTTATTTTTATTTGATTTTATTAATTTTTTATTTGTTTTATTTATTTTTTTTTTATGTTGTTTTGTTTTTTAATTTGTGTTCTTTTTTAATTTTATTTTATTGTATATTATTTTTTATTTTATTTTTTTTTTATATTATTGTTTTACTTTTTTAATTAATTTTTATTTTTATTGTTTTTTTAATTTTCTTTTTTATTTATTTCATTTTATTTGAGTTTAATCCATGTCGGCTATTACCGGAGCTTACACATCCCGCATAAAATTGTCAAGGGATTATGCTCTGGTGGAGCTGGGTCCAAGTTCTACGCCCACGCGATTGCTCGTTGCGCATTGCACTTTTAATATCCGCTTGCTTTTCTTTTCTTACATATTCGTGTTGGAAGATTGCTTTTTTTCTTGTAGCAAGGCTATTTTCGGAAAGCTTCCCATTTAGATGTCTGTATCTTCTCACAACTTGTAGAAATGTAGTAGCAGCGCAGGACATCATTTTCGCTGTCTGTTGAATGCGCTGTCTAACATAACCTGCTCTTGTGGTCCTAAGTTTAACTTGAGAAACACTGTCGTAGTGTTGGGGTTTTCGTGATGTTGTTGTTGTACCACTGGCAACTAGGCTATTTGATGTCGATGAGCAGAGCCATCGCCGGCAGCCGTGGCTTCTGCCGGCACTTGATATACGACGCCATTTGCAAAAATAATAAATCTTCCGATGGGTGATTAATTTTGCGCCACCTTGTATAAGACATTTTTATAACATCAAACCTGCAGAAATTTCAAAAATCTAAGTCACGCTTGAAATGTTTTCGTTATTCAGACTCTGCTCTTCAAAGAAGCTCCTATAACGCTGATATTTTTTTTTTTGAGCTGAAAGTTATGCTGCTTCTGGTTCAGTAGAGTTCTTATAAAGTTCTTATAAAAAAAAGGATTCAATAAGTTTCATCTTGCATTACAAATCAAATTTTATCATAAAAGGCAGCGGTCAAATATGCAAAAATGTGAAACTCGCTATCACAAAGTAAAAATAAAAAATTGAATATATAAAAAAATCATACAAAAAATCCTGTAAAAAATGTACTTAGCTAAACAGTCTAGCGCAGTAAGTAAATGTGTGAGTCGAGTGAGTATAAGTAGATTACACATACAGACACACGTATGTAACTATGTATGAATCAATGGAAGGTGGTGCAGCCGAGATTGTGCAGCATATAAGGCAGTGTTGTAATTTTTGGCATTGTTTTCGTCCGTCCACGTTGTTAGCTTTCATAAAAGAGGAAACAAAAATTAATTATAAAAAATATTAAATTATAAAAAAAAATTATTGAAAATGTTAAACTCTCAAATAGAGCGATTAAAAGCGAATAGCGAATGAGCAGAGTGTCACTTTAAGGCAAACCCTCAAATGTACTGTTAAAATTTCTTCAAATATAACGAATATAAAAACTATTTAAGATTATGACAAAAAAAAAAAAATAGAAAAAACTGTAATATTCACAAACTCAAGCAATAAAAAATCTATCATCACTTAAAGTTTTCCAAAAATAAATTAATAGCATACCATATAAAATATAACTGTATATATGTACCATACTTAGTAACAGTTAAACACAACAATACTGTAGAAAATGCAGCTGCAGAAAGCAACTTCTGTGCACGCAATCAGCCAAAATACTTGCACACCTGAATACAGACCCTGTACAGATACTAATGCGCACAAACACACAGTTACCTAAAGCGTATTTGTGTTTTTTTTTTTTTTGAATTTGAAAATAGAGAATACAAACAATTCAATGGCATCCAAAAACTCATAGCCAGTCTGCATGAAAATTAAAATACGACACCATCCTGTTCCTGTTGATTATGACGATCAGTCGTCTACCGATCAGCACATGAAAATTATTTATTTATCAAACGGGCGACGAAATAAGAGTAATAGAGAGGGGGGAAAAATGTAAATAGAACAGCAAGGATGAGGTGTAAAATTGCTACTTGCCTAATTTTGAAGTTGTGCCTCATTGAAATAACTGCCTCGTCTCCATTTGTTGGGCTATATTCGTTGCTTAATGCTTAATGACTCGACCCAATGCTTGAGAGAATACAGAAGACTGCACGTATCGTAGAAGCGCTACTCGGCTTGCGGTGAATTTGACAGAAACAGCTATTCTGTTGACGTAGTTCTTGAGTGAGCTAAACTAGAAACGTCGGGAGCTTTGTTCTGATAACTTCGAGTTTGTTTATTCGAAATAGTCCCCTCTGGCCTCGATACACTGTTTAGCGCGATCTAAAAGCTTTTTGAAAGAGTGTTTCAGTTCATTGACCGGAATCCGGAATGCCCTTCAGGGTGTAGGTACAAGCCTTTCGGATGGCCTCTACGGACGCAAAACGTTTTGTTTTCATGGCGAAATGCAATTTTTCGAATAGATAGAAGTCACAGGGAGCCATATCAAGTGAATACGGTGAGTGATTGATGGTTAAAATGCGATTTCTAGTCAAAAAATCAGTCACAAGAGTGGATGGATGAGATGGTGCATTATCATGCAATAAGCGCCAGCTTCTTCCTTCCCGGTATTCAGGGCGAGTTCGACGAATGCGAAGCAACAAACGCTTCAAAACGCCAAGATAGAAATTTGCATTGACGGTTTGGCCCGTTGGCACGAACTTCTTGTGAGCAATTCCCTTGGAATCGTAAAAACAAATGAGCATCGACTTGATTTTTGAATTCTCCAAACGCGAATTTTTGGGTGTTGGCTCGTCTGGGGCCTTCCAATCGGCACTTTGACACTTAGTTTCAGGTTCATGTTGCAAGAACCACGTTTCACCACTAGTTACAACGTTGTAAAGGAAGTTCTTGTCTTTTCTCGTCTCTTTAATGGTAAGAAAGAGAAAGTCTTTCGAGTGTTGAATTGTGCGCAATTTTTGGTCCTCAGTTAACTTGTGCGGAATAAAACGTGCATAGACCTTTCGTAGGCCCAAATTATCAGTTAAAATGTGATAAATCGATGTTTTGGAGGTATTATATTTAACTCCGATTCCTTGAATTTCGATGCAGATTTTAGTTCATTTTTGATAAATTTACGAACAATTTTGCTGGAGTTTTCGGTGATTACTGTTTTTGGGCGGCCCGTACGTTCGTTGTCATTTACGTTCTCACAACCATCTCTGAAACGTGGAAAGCACTCATGAACGTTGGCACGAGATAGACAATGATCGCCCTTAATTTTTTTCATCAATAAAAAATTTACCGATTTTAAAACAAAATTCGATATTAGCTTTTTTGTCGAAACTCAGTTTTGTACCGATAACATAAACATACTGAGACTTTAGACGCATTAACTTCGCTTCCACTGAACCGCATGTCACCAAACTTTCACTGTAAGTCAGTTAGGGATATCACTTCCAACGCAGTAACTCATTAAAAAGATGGCGCCATCAAAAATATTTTTATGACGCCAGTCTTGTGTATTGGGGACTTCATCTTGTATACAGGCGTCCCTCGTATAACACGGCTAATTCGTACCGTGCTATATTGAAACCAAATCTTAAGGTGTAAAATTTTATGATAGCTGAAATTTCGTTCCAAATACTATTATACATAAATGAAAAAGGAAGTTACCTTGAAGTTTTTATTAAGAAAAATAAATTAAATTCAATTTTATGATGAAATACAAAAATTTAAAAATACAACAAAAAATATATTCAAAGAATAATAATAATTACATAGAAGGTATTCTTCTTATTGAACGGAAAAAAAGTTCAAATTTAAAATGCATATTTTTCAAAATCGTGTTATATTAATATCAATTCTTGAACCGTGTAATATCGAAACCGTGTTTTACAAGTACCGTGTTATACGAGGGACACCTGTATACCATAAGCAAGTTTTTTCTTCATATGCCGGATCTGACCGGAAATGCATCACGTTCGCAGATAGCGCACAACGGACAGGGCTGCAGAGTTGACATTTGAAATTAATGAATGAAAATAAAAAAAAAATGATTTGGATTAATGGAAATCTTTATTTTGAGCTTTACGCGCCCCCCATTGCTGCAGGTGTCTACTTCGCAAGTGCCAAATATGATTGACGTACGACGCCATTTGCAAAAACTATAAATTTTTAGACTGGAATCCACAGGGAGCACGAAAGAGGTGATGTCCAAAGTGCTCATAGCGACGTAGCAACATGCGTAGATGACCTGGATCGTATAGACGAAACCTTGCATGGGGACAGGTTGAGACAAAAGCTGAAATCAGTGGGAATCATTTGTTCTGGCACCATGCGCCGAGTGATCGTGATAGCAATTAATCATCATACTGTGAAAAACCTGTAAATAGTCACACCACGGACAAACGTTTCATTATTTAATTAATCATTCTTTGGATGTAGTTTATATAAAAAAAGTTAATTGGAAAAATACAACCAGTACATTTTTAAAGATATACACAAAATTCTACTCTCTAATATGAAAATTATCTTCCAATCAAATTTTATGTCAAGGCTGAACACGAGCACAATGGGCTGAAGTGGGTTGATGCAACAGCGTAAAAAAATTTTCAAAAATGTTTGGGGAATGCCGCTGACTTGACAGTTCTTCGCCGAATTTAAATCCGCGTCGTTCCGATTGGGTAGAGCCGACTATCGAGGCTGGGCGGTTTTCAATGCTGGTTATTAAGTAGTTTTGCCAAAGAGGAAAACCAAAGGCTAAACTTAGTGCAAGGGGTTTGTTGCAAAGCAGTCAAGTAGAGGTGCTTGAGAAACATTTGCTGCTCTATGATGAGCTGTGAATAGCGAGAAGTGCAATTTTGTGTTATCTTTAGGAGGGCAACCGATTTGGAAAGTAGTGGCGGTCATCAGCAGTGTCACTTCAATAGAAAAGGGTAATTCGTTGCTGTCATTACTGTAAATGTTTATTTAATTTAAATTCGAGCACAGTCCCGTCAAATAGTTACAAATAGAACTCATAAATGCATCAAAATTGTTCTAAAAATAACACGCAATCTGAGGGAAGAATCGCAGAAACAATGAAGGCATAGAAAATCAATGGGCAGGAAATAATGAAATGCGATGTAGGAGCAGAAAGTAGAATGGAATATTAAAGAGAAGTACGTTGCTGTCTGAAATTCATTGTTGCTTCACTCTGGCAACATTTGAGTGCACTTGTAATTGTAATACTTAAAGTACCTTAAGCCATTCGGCATTAAAACTCTTTTAACATAGAAAAATTAAAACACTAAATGAACAACCCAATTTAGGTAAGGTAAAGCAAGCAAGCAATTAAATAAAATTAAAAAAAAAAAATAGTTAAGAACAAACCATTAGACGACACATTTTGACTCACACTTAAATGCATACAAAGACACAGAAATGCATACAAAGACATTAAAACTTGCAATCGCAGATTTGTGGACAACACCAACCAAGTTTCTTTAAACTTCCTAAAATTAGAAAGAAACCGATTAAAGTAGCCAAAAAACAAAGGAGCGCCTACTGGCTAGCAATTCGTATGCTTTGGCGAAGCCATACTCGCATTCACACACACAAACACATGAAAGGCCGTAAAAGTGCATGCCCTTTGGAAGACACAGGCAGGCGCACTTTTTATCAAACTCACATAGAAAATATTGTATAAATACACACACATGTACATATACGAGTACGCATGCCACACATATACATATGTATGTATATGTATTCAGCTCATTCATATTAATTTGTAGAGTCAGTTAGTTTCTACTTCTAATATTTGCATAAGGAAAATTTTATTCTTTTATAAAATTATCATAAATTCCACTTATGTACGTATAAAAGTAGATATGTAAAAATGCGTGCCCATATTAATAAAAAAATGTAACTGTTACACATAAATATGAGAGGCGTTCAATAATTGTATTTTAGGGGTATTCATACAGAGTTTCGGACGCTGCTTCTTTTTAAATTCAACTGCTGCCGTGATTTGGGCAACAGTCATTGGCCAGTACTAATGACTTATTCGTGGCTGACTATTCGACTTTTTTTAACGGCTGTTAATTATGAAAGGGATTACCAATTATCTTTACGTTAAAAAATCTAAGAAATATAACTCTTTTATTTCTAAGTAACCCTTCTTCTAGTTAATAAAAGAAATAAACCGCCTAATGAACCCATCAATTTCTTTATTGTTTTTTGTTTTTCGTTTTAAGTGAAACTAATCTGATTTAATTTGTTGGCATTTGTAAAACAATTGATTCACTAAACAGCTTTTTGCGTTACGGCCAAGTTATTCGGAATCTGTCTAGGCCCTTAAGCGAGGTATGGCTGTATTTTGGAAATCGTGGTACATTTTTCGCAAATTTTTTTTATTTGTAGAATTGAGCATGATAAAAATAAAAAGTAAAATGGAAAATATTCTATAATTCTGATATTTATTTAATGAAATATCTTCAGTTATCTTTTTAATTAAAAAAAATTAGTTTTTAATACAATTTTTATATTTTTGTGGGCAAAAAATAAAACTATAAATATTTTTTGGAAAAAATTGGATATCTTCATAAAAAAAATTTGTTAGAAAGAATTAAAAAAAACATATTTATTTTGGAAAAAATATAAAAAAGTTTTTTTGGAAAAAAACAATTTTTTTTTTTAATTTATGAGAAAAATATAATTTATTTCTTAATTTATGAACAAAAATAAAACAAAATGTTTTTCATCGAAAAAATGTAAGGTCATTATACATAATTTGTGAAAAAATAGACATTTTGTTTTGGGAAAAATTTAGTTTTATAAACAAAATTTATAAACAAATATTAATTAAAAAATTTGTGAGCAAAAATTTAAAAACAAAAATATGTTTTGGAAAAAACGAAATTTTTTCTGACAAAATTTGTGAGAAAAAATTAAAAACAAAAACGTTTTTTGGGAAAAATTTAAATTAAATTAAATTGTGTATAAATTTCTGAGAAAAAATTAAAATGAAAAATTGTTTGTGGAAAAATTAAATTTTTTTTAAGTAAAACTTGTCAGAAAAAATGTGGTTTTTGTCATGTATGAAATTTGAGAGAAAAAAATTGTCCAAAAAAATTTTTTTTGTACGACATTTATGAGAAAAAATTAAAAAACAAAAAAATCATTAATTAATTTTTAAATTTTTCAACAAAAAAAAAAAAATTAAAAAAAGTTTTTAATTAAACATACATATTTTCCGATTTTGGGGGAAAATGTAACTAATTTTTAATTTTTTTAATTATTTTTTTAAATTAATTTTTTTAATTATTTTTTAAATTTATATTTTCTTATTAATTAATTTTTCCTAGTAAAAAAACATTTTGAAATTTTAAAAAGAATCAGAAATATTTCACTCCAATCCAAAAGCAATTTTTTAAATGTTTTGTTTTTTTTTAATTATTTTTCAAATTTATATTTTCTTATTAATTAATTTTTCCTAGTAAAAAAACATTTTGAAATTTTAAAAAGAATCAGAAATATTTCACTCCAATCCAAAAACAATTTTTTAAATGTTTTGTTTTTTTTAATTATTTTTCAAATTTATATTTTCTTATTAATTAATTTTTCCTAATAAAAAAACATTTGAAAATTTTAAAAAGAACCAGAAATATTTCACTCCAATCCAAATATAATGTTTTAAATGTTTTGTTTTTTTAAATTATTTTTCAAATTTATATTTTCTTATTAATTAATTTTTCCTTACGAAAAACATTTGGAATTTAAAAACAAAAATATGTTTTGGAAAAAATGAAATTTTTTCTGACAAAATTTATGAAAAAAAATTTAAAAAAAAGCGTTTTTTGGAAAAAATTAAAATTAAATTAAATTGTATATAAATTTCTGAGAAAAAATTAAAATGAAAAATTGCTTTTGGAAAGAATTCATTTTTTTTTAATAAAACTTGCCAGAATATTTAGGTTTTCGTCATGTATAAAATTTAAGAGAAAAAAATTGTCCAAAAAAAATTTTTTGTTGTACAAAATTTTTGAGAAAAAATTAAAAAACAAAAAATCATTAATTAATTTTTAAATTTTTCAACAAAACAAAAAACAACAAGGAAAAGTTTTTAGTTAAACATAAATATTTTCCGATTTTGGGGGAATATTTAAGTAAAAAACAAATTTATATTGGTTTAAAATTTTGAACAAAACAAAAATTTTTGTTTTTTTTTTTTCAAAAAAGAAAAAAAAATGTATTAAAATTAGTTCGTAAAAATTTTTTTTTCATTAATTAATGTTTCCTAACAAAAACATTTGGAAATGTTAAAAAGAGTCAATGCCAAAATAATTTTTTTAATTATTTTTATAATTTTTTTTTTTAATTATTTTAAAATTTATATTTTCTTATTAATTAATTTTTCCTAATAAAAAACATTTGGAAATTTTAAAAAGAATCAGAAATATTTCACTTCAAAAATCTATGCCAAAAATAATTTCTTAAATGTTTTTTTGTTTTAATTATTTTTCAAATTAATATTTTCTTATTAATTAATGTTTCCTTACAAAAAACATTTGGAAATGTTAAAGGGAACCAAAAAAAATTCATTTCAAAAATCTATGCCAAATATTTTAGGCGTTAGTCTATATCGGCGAGAAAAAACCACAATCTGCTCATAAAAATCTCTGTTGAATATAGAAAAAGATTGGAAAAATACTGTGTATTGTACTGTGTGCGGTTCCACTATTCTAACCCGTATCGATAAGCCATCCGTGAGTTGAAAGCAAACGAAATTGTCCAGGTTCCAGTCTCCGGCCATGGAACATCAAATGATAGAAAAAGTGTTTTCTAACAGCGGTCACACCTCGTCAGGCAATGGCAAGCCTCCGAGTGATTGTTTCACAGTCATTGGGACGAATGGGCAGGTGCGTCACTATGATTCGAGAGTGCGTAGGCGAATCTCCGTGCATGAAACATCAAATGATAGAAATAGTTGTTTCCAGTATTAATCGCCCCTCGGCAGGAAATGGCAAGCCTCCGAGTGAATTTCTGCCATGAAAAAGTTGCTTATAAAAAACATCTGCCGTTCGGACTCGGCTTCTCTTAGGTTTCTCCATTTGTGGAGCACCATGAAGATGCACGCCACCCAAATAGGAGGAGGAGCTCGGCCAAACATCTAACAGAAGTGTAAGCGCCAATTATTTATTTCTTATCCATATCTATTTCTGACGCGAAAAAGTTCCTCATAGAAGCGGTCAGGCATAACCGTACATACCCGTATTTATAGCAGATTCTACATAGTATTCTTATTGCCTTTGGCAGGGCATATTTCTTGGTATCTGCTTCACAATATTGGAGTTTAAATTCAAGCTGAGAAGCGGAATCTCGAAATTTCCTACTCGCTATGAATACCCCTGCCAAAAATGAAAACAGGGTCATTTGAATATTAAAACCCAAATTTAAACAAAACACCATTAAATGTAGTAAAAACTGTAATTAAAAAAAAAACTTAAAAAACTAATGGATATTTATTAAACACAACAACACGCAACATGCTAAGCTTTAAAAAACGCACACAACTGGCGCCACAGGATGGACCTTAAGCGGCAAAAAATTTTAATTCAAAGAAACCAAGGAAACAAAAATGAGAGAACCTACTAATAAAAAATAAAGCCAAAAAATGAACAGCAAACATTTACTGTAAAGGAACATAATGTATTTAAAATTATAAAATTAAATTAACATTCGATTTTTTTTTCAACTAAGCTAAAGTTAACAAGAAAAAAGTACACGAAATAGTAAAGAAAATCTCAAAGCACTGTACTTAAGGAAGGAAAACAAAAAAAACCAATGCAAATACGCGGTGTTGCAGAAGATCAAAACCATGGAGTTAGAACTTTACTTATGTACTACTACAACAAAAACAATAAAAGAAATTTTAAGTAAAAATATTAAAAAAAAATTATTAAAAAAAATAACTACTTATAAAACACTGTAACTTGTTTGAAGAACTTTTGGCTGCTCTCACCAAATGCTGCCAATGATTTCACACCCAATTGTAAGTTGTATAAAATTATAAAATTATATTAATTACTATTTCTGTAAACGAAAGAAATGTTAAAAGTAAAAAAATCGAAGCAAATAAATGGCAAAACTGACCACTTCACTTCGCATATTTAAGAAGTAATAGCTAAAAATTGTTAAAAGAAAATCAAACTGGTGCTCAGCAACCACTCTAACCTACACACGCATACACACACATATACATATACACACCCATCCATATACACCATCTAAAATTACCATATTTCCAAACTCACTAATCCACTGGTTGGCTATGCCAAGAGGCTGAGAGGCGAAGAGTTATCGGACTTATGCTCGTAGATATTTGTAAATGAACAAATTATTCTCTCAATTCTCCTGTCAAAAATATGCAACTCTTTTTCCAAAATAAAATTAAAAAAAACAAAAACAAAAAATCTATATTTGAATTTATTTCTAATTTTTATGATTATGAAAAATATTTTTTAATTGTTAACTGTGACGAAAACCTTATTAAATTTACTAGTTATATAAATATATATACATACATATATAGATTATATATTCTACCTATACATACATGCATACGTACGTATTGATAAGTGAAGAAATGCGATAGTATGGAAGTGCTGCAAACGCAAGCGACAGACAACACTTTCCAGTTTCTGTATAAATAAAATAAATAAATTACATCAATAAAGTTTTATTAATAATACTTTAGTCAAAAGTAAAAGAAAAAATGCGCGTTTTTATTCTCATTCCCATGGACTATACGTCGCGTATGCGATAGAGCCACAAACACTGGATTTTTAGGTTGGCAACTAAGTAATTGCGGGTTTTTTTTAGAAAATCAAAGGCAATTTTCCCATTGAACTAAAAAACTTTATTCTGTAATGTATGGCCCATTTTGATCAATGACCTTTTGCCATCTTTCAGGCAGCATCATAATCCCACGTTCATAGAACTTCTGGTTTTTATTAGCGACAAGCTGAATCACGTACGATTTGACATCATCATATTGAAATTTTTACCATTTAAGGGGGTATTCTGGTCTAGAAATGTGAAAAAATCGATTTTTTTGCATATTTTCAAAGTTTAAAGTTTCAAAAATATGCCCTTCAACGGATTTCTCAAAATTCGAATTATTTTCGGAAATACAGCGGATTTTGTGACGTGGCGTCTAAGCCGGCAGGGTGGAGCGAATCGCACAATGAACGGCAGATGTTACTGGACCACTTGAGGACTCGTTCTTTCCAGAAAATCTTTTGTATCCCACACAACCTTTATTTATTCTATACATATACATATAGGGTATATTCAGAAACGCATTATAAATGCGCAGTAATTACAGCGCTGGCAACACTGCCAATGTGACAAGTGATGCTATTGATAGATTTGTTAACGATTTGCAAAAATATTTGTTGCATTTATGAACGCGTTTTACACTAAAATGGAAGTATTATTCATGGTGATTATGTTAAACGACGGATGAACTGCGGCGGGAGTTGACTCGATCCGCACTCGACTCACTTTTTTCTTTAAACTGTATTATGAACACCGACGAATGCACTGCATTACAATCCGTAAACTTTGTTATCAACACAATCAGCTGTTTAAATTTTCAAAGCACAAATAAATTTTTGTTTAGCGCAAAATATGGATACTATATTCTTTTACCTGGATTTTGGTGAAAATACAAGAGGTAATTTAAGGCGAAGCCGCCAAAAAGTTAGGGATACTGCTGATGATGTACTCCGGTTGCCTGATGATGCGTAAGCTTTTCGTTGCGGTATATGTACGTAGAGTTACGATAATGTGAGCTCCTTTTGAAGGTTTTTAAAACAGTTTCGGCTTAATAAAGCAGCCTTTGAATATATTTTGAACATATTGAATGGAAAAATGCCTCCCGTTCGAAGATCATGGTTGATATCACCAAAGCTTAAGCTTGAAGCATGCTTAAGGTTTTTGGCCGAAGGGGGCTATCAAAATGGTACTGAACAAGATTTTAACATAGGAATGGCGCAGTCAACAATTTCTACATTACTTTCAGATGTTTTAAATATCTTAGAGGCTACATTATGTCCTAGATGGATAAGCCTAGTCATGACGGACAGTGAAAAGCTAGAGGCCAAAAGATATTTTTTTGAAAAAAACGACAATTCCGGGAATAATTATGTGTGTAGACGGTACTCAAATAAAAATTTTAAAACCAACTGGAGAGAATGCGCACCTTTACTATAATAGAAAAGGATGTTATAGTATAAATGCAACGATAGTAAGTTAATTGTTAAAGTCAGACTAAATTAGTTCACTAATATATTGTGCGGCTTAAGATATGTGACCATAAGCAGCGAATAAGGTATGTAAACAGTAGGTACGCAGGTGCAAGCCACGATTCTTTTGTTTGGGAAAATAGTGATGCTTCGACTTATTTTCAAGCCTTGTATGAAAGTGGAGAAAGAAGCACGAGATTGTTGGGTAAATATACACCAAATAATAAAAAAAAATAATATAGTTTACGTCGCAATATTTTACATAGGAGACTCCGGATATCCACTTTTACCCTGGTTGATAACACCCTTTCGTAACACTCGAGCAAATACGCCAGAAAGTCGGTTTAATAAAAGCAAGGGCCGCAACATTGTTGAAAGGGCAATAGGAGTCTGGAAGAATTGGTGTCGATGTTTGCTTTCTGCTCGCCAACTACACTATGCTCCAGAAAAAGTGGCGCAAATTGTCAACGTCGCGGCTGCACTTCATAACATTCGCATTCATTACAAGATTTCCGACGAATATTTAGATGGGGTTGAAGAAAGTGATGAATATGTAGGCGAACCTATACAAACCCAACGGTACACAGCTGAGGCTACTCAAATTCGCAATGAGATGTTACGCAGCTTTTAGTAATAATAACTACATTCATCTTAATTCATATTCATATATATTTCTTAAAAATTAAATTAAAAAACCTCCATGGTATGTGCTAAAAACTAGTTACAAAAAAAAGTTATCCAATAAGAAAGCTAGTATTCAGTCATTTTATCAGTTATTACAGACCCAACTGTTTATTTATTCCTCCAAGCTGGAAAGCTCTCTGGTGGTTGTGCGTTTGCTAAAAAATATAAATTTTGCCATTTGTATAAATTTTGCCAATATATATAATCCGAAAAAAAACAAATAAAAATGTTTTTCCTTACATTTTATTGCTCTCCATCTTTATTATAATAATATCCGCAACACAATGACCTGCGGATGAGAAACGAGTAAATTTGTTTGAAACGCGTATTGAATGCGTTGTTGGTAATGCCATTTTTTTTAATCGATCCGTAAACCACATTATCGATCCGCATACTGCTTTATCCGACGTTTATTATGATACCGAATACTGTCGGATCGAGTATAACTCCCTCCGCAACCATCCGGCGGATACCATAATAGGGGTGATTGAGTTTAGTTGTTGACGATATATTTGAAGTAAAAAGTGATAGTTTTTTGCTAAATTTAAAGACGTGTAAAGCTAAAAAGAAGATCACATATAGTAAGATTTTCATTAAAACGTAAAATTCCCAAAAATAAATCTTTTTTTTTCCTAGTCGCTAATGCTTTTTAATTTATTGTGATTGTAATTCATTACTTTTCCAATTTTCAAAAAAAAAAAAAGAAAAAAAAAAAATCTTTTTTTGAAACAATTAGAAAATTTTCGCTGCGCGATTTGCCCGTCTATTTTCAAATCTTCATTCACTTTTTTTATTTCTTCCGTCACCTTATTCCACAAAACACTCTTTTTCCTCCTCCCTGAAGCAAATTCACTTTCCATGCTCAGTCGGACTCTGAGAAGCAACTTTACTTCCGATGTACTTAAATAATCGCTAAAATCAAGAAAAATGCAATAAAATATTGTTTTAATAACGTATATTTAATATATCTTTGCATTAAAAGCTAAAAAAATTAGTTTTTTACTCACTTTTCATCAGACATCATATTAGCGTAATCAGCGGCAGTATTAAAATTTTTCCTGCAAATAATGCGTGACGTTTGATACAAAAATGGAGTTTTGGAACGCGATGCATTTGCAGTACTGTCATATTTGCATTTGTGAACGCATTGCCAACACTGCAAAAGTACGTTGCGCATTATAATGCGTTTCTGAATATACCCATATATACTTTATACTTCTGTAATACATACCTGGAAATATATCGCCGATTAATTGTTGCTCAAACTTCAAACGCGATTTTCTCAAACCTACTTTTATTGAGATCGTCGTCATGATATCTTAAGTTCTACTTGACCGATCGCTTTGAAGCTTAATAAATTTTTTTTATTACACATCTGTCTATCGGGCCTGCCTCGGATTTTGAAAAATTTAAGTTTGAAGTATTTTTAAAAAAATTGAAAAGTAAAAAAAGAGGGTAAAAAAAATGTTTTTTTTTTTCAAGTTGACGCCATTTTATGATTGTTTTTTTTCTCTTTGATTTGGGATAATCCGACAGCTACATCCTAACTAATGCAGAGTTTTTTAATTTGTTTGTTTTAGATCAGTGCAAGGGTTGGATTCATGTCAGCCATGGAACACCATTTTTTATGTAGCCCCCACTCCGCCGGCCTATAATTCCACGATTTTTTATTATTATTTATTAATTTTTTTATACTTTTCCAATATTAATAAAAACCACAACAAAATGTATAGTAAAAATGTTTTTCATTTTTTTTATCTTAGTTTTAAAAATACCTAAAATTACAATACTTTTTTCGATTTGACAACTCAGGCCGCTTTTCTTCAACTGCATTGTTTAAATTCGTTAGTTGTTCAAAGGAGACATAAGAATTGATCGTTCGGTTGGATGAGAAGAGTTCAAAGTAGACAATTCCTTTGTAATCCCACCAAAGTGATAACAAAACCTTCTTTTGATGAATATCAGCTTTTGATGTTGTTTGAGTTGGTTCACCTGGCCTGCTCCACGATCTTTTTCGCTTGATATTTTGGTAAACAACCCATCTTTCATCGCCAGTTATCAGCCGTTTTAAAAATGGAGCATTTCATCAGTTTCTTTAGCAAATCGCAGCTGTTAATGCGTTGCGTTAAATGCGTTTCTTTCGGTTCGTGAGGAATCCATGGCTCGAGTTTTTGAACGTAGCCAAGTTGTTTCAAGTGATTTTCAATGGGTGTAAGTGTTACATGAAGCTTCTCTGTTATCATAATAAATCCATTTTTCAGCACCAGGCACGATGTGATGCAGAAAACTTTTTCTTTTCTGCCGTTCAAGAAGCATCTCACTCGTCACGAATCGTCTCTTGATATCTCCTCGGGTGCCGCCGTCAATTGATGTGGCTCCCAGTTACCTGCTTTCTGGACAATTCCCATCGCGTGCAAACGTTTCTGGACGGTTGATCTGTCAATATGCAACTCTTTGGACATATCTTCGAATATTTTCGGTGCCCTTTGCCACCTTTATTATGACTGTTTTTTTCGGGACGAACGTAGACATTTTTGACGTCAGATAAAATAGGATATTTACGCTTCAATCGAGTGTCAACTACTACCATGGAGACCTCAAACATACACCTTCAAATCACCAGTATATTACTAAAGTGAACACAAAAATAGTATCAGCAGCGGCACCTCTTTCACGAGGACGGAAACTTATTCCCATACCCAATAATATGCCATAATCGATTCTACTAAGAAAATATGGTAATGCTGCCATACAATATTACAATGTGAATGAATTATGAGACAAACTGTTTGTCAGTAGCGGCAGGTGAGCAAATCTATTAAGACACCTTCAACCCTGAAACTTCCTCGCACTTCACTTCCTCTTTGCGATTAGCTGATTGAAATATTATACAACGCAAGCAGCGAATAGGACGTAGACTTAAATTTCACGCCGGACACGCCCATTCCACAAGCCCCTTGTCGCAACACTCTCACGATTCTTTGCGAGGAATTATGCAGCTCATTTTACATTATCTTGTATTGGCCGTCGACACAGTTTTGAATCGCATTACTTTTCACATTTGTTTTGCCTGTTCATGAGTTTGTTTGTAAATACAACAAAATTAGGCTAAACAATCGTTAAATAAAAAATATGCAATCACAGCAGCAGCAGCAGCCACAGCAGCAATAATAATGCCAATAAACTACTCGTATAATAAAAGCAACAATAATAAAAAATTGTAATAATACCATAATAGACGCGCAGTGGACAGACAGACAAATGAGCGGAACAGTTCACCAGTACTCCAGCAGGCAGGCAGGCGGCAAGCAACGCGGTGCAGTCATCATGCGAAGTGAGTGATGGAGTGAGTGAGTTGCAGAGGGATTTGGCGAGGCGGACTGCAATTTGATATGCTTGTTTGTGCGATTGATTTGATTTGTAACGCGATTGTTTATTTACAAGTATTTGTGCTCGAAAAATATTGTCGCATTTGTCATTGTTAGCATTTCGATATTTATTTCGCTGCTGTTTTTGCTGTTGCTGCTGCCATTTTTAGGTGTGTGAATACGTAATCACTTTTGTCCATATGTATAAAGGAATGAAATTGGACTGTCTGCTTGCGATTTCAATTTGGTTGCAACTTTTGAGTTCTTATATATCTTGTGGTATACGTATGTATGAGTATGTGTGTATGTAACCAAAGGCAGTTCCATTAGAATTTTTATTCTGCTTTTGAATGGATTTTATTGGAAAAAGTGAGCGCAGCCACTGCAACCCCAAAAAATTAAAATTCCATACATGGATCTATGTCTCAAATTTGTTTCACAGATGAATACATATCCACACACACTGGCGAGCATAAATGAGTTCATGGTGTTTACTTTTCAAATATTATTGTAAAAAAAAAATTCGAATTAATAAAATTTTAATTTTTTTCAAATTTTTTTTATACTTTTTTGAAATAATGTTTTTTAAGTTTTTTGTTGCTGTTATTTTTTATACTTTTTTAAATAATATATTAAATAAAAGTATAAATAAAAAAATTTTTTTTTAGTATTTTTTTTGTTTTTATTTTTTTATACTTTTTTAAATAATAAATAATATTATAAATTAAAAAAAAAAATTGTTTTTTCTTTATTAAAATATTTTTTTAAATATTTTTTTATAATTTTTTTAAATATATTTTTTAAACATTTTTTTTTTATTTTAATATTTTTTTATAAATATTTTCTTCTTCTTTTATTTTTTGTAACCAAAACCATGCAAATTTGCGAGCGAACTTTGGAATAACAAATTTTTGGTTTAGCGAAATTTTTTTAAATATTTTTTAATGCTTTTTTTAACCATTTTTTTTTAACATTTCTGTTTATTTTTATTTGATTTATATTTTTTTTAAATATATTTTTTTAAACATATTTTTTTTATTTTAATATTTTTTTGAAATATTTTCTTCTTCTGCTTTGTTTGTTTTGTAACCAAACCTATTCAAATTTGCTAGCGAACTTGGGAATAACAAATTTTTTGGTTTAGCGAAATTTTTTTAAAATATTTTTTTATACTTTTATTTATACTTTTTTTGTTTACTTTTTTATTTTTTTTTATACTTTTTTATATAATAAATAGTATTATACATTTTTAAATTTTTTTTTAAATATTTTTGTTTATACTTTTTTTAAATATTTTTTTTTTTTAATATTTTTTCTATTTTTTTATAATTTTTTTAAATATATTTTTTTAAACATATTTTTTTATAACCAAAACCATGCAAATTTGCGAGCTAATTTTGGAATAACAAATTCTCGGTTTAACGAATCATCAAAATATTTCACTGATAGCCTTTGCCATAGCGACTTTGTGACCTCTGCTTGCCTCCGCTTGAGCTCCTGAATGCGATAATAAAAACTTCAAAACTTCCATTTGCTGTTTCATGCACGGAAATTCAAACCTATGTACTCCGAATGGTAGTCACGTGCCAACCCATTCGGCTACGGCGGACGTACAATTAAGTTAAGGCGTCTCGGTGGTCTAGTGGTCGAAAATTTAGGGTATTTTTAGGAATTTTTTTACAATAAACAAAATTAAAAACGGTATTTAAATTTTTTAGGTTTTATATCCAACTTCTTTTACATACAAAAATGAATTTTTTTTTTTTATTTAAACAATTTAAAAAATAGCGCTGAAATTGGCCCTCCCGAAAAATTGGACCTGGACGATGTTATCCATTTTGGCTCTTCTCTTTACCTGAAACGCAAAAACAAAAACAAATTCTTAATCAGTAGGACTGCAGCTATGTCCCGCTACTAGAATAAAGAAAAAATTGACGATATGACGCAGTTTTGAATTTGACACTCTAAAAATCGGGATATTTTCAGTTTTTTAATAAAAAAAATACAAAATAATTGAAATAATAAGATGATTCTAGTACAAGCGATAGCCATTGATGTTGTGAAAAAGGTATTAAAATTGCAGACGATTCGGTTGAAAAGTTTTTGTTTTTTTGTTGACAACACCAGGCCGCAAAGAGTCGTTTCGAGATAAATGAGTTTAAAATTTGAGGTGCAGCAGCGCGCGGACCGCTCTCTACCAGTTAATGGGCTGTAGAAGCTATAATATTGGCAATGTCTGCATGAAAATTTGACAGTATATTCTTAAGATACCAAACTTTCGAAATATCGAAAAAACAAAAAATCGATTTTTTGAAATTTTTAGACCAGCGGGTGCCCTTAAGCAATAATTACGGAATGAATTTTTAAGATTCAGTGTTAAGAAATATTATCCAATTCGCCACTGCTTTCGGAGGGTACTACCCAACGGAACGACCTGCACGTACAATGAAGTCATATGGGGTCACATGCCGGCAAAGACATCCAGGAAGCAATTATGTCTATCAGCGGAAAGAAGGATGAACCAACCGGCCTACGGTGTAACCTTCAAAGCTTCCGGATAGCAAACTGCGACAAATTTAAGTCCTGTAGCCTCTTTGCAGCCGATAAGCCCCCAGGTCAGCGTTACCAATATCCAGATTAGTTGCGAGACTAAGACCTCTTTACTACACCCGCATAGATTTCAGTAGAAAGAATAGAGATAGAAAAGATAAAAAGTGGGTGGTAAGACGGATAAATTAGTTTGAGTGACCTTAACCCTTCCACAAATCTCTTGGATTCATTGAGGAATCTTAAGAGATCCGGAAAAGGAAGAGTATGAACCTTATCCATACTCAGTATATCGCAACCCAATATTCTAAGTCTGATTCTGGAAAACGCCGCACAGTCTAAAGACTGGATAGGCATATCGGGCTGTCTACGACCCCCATGGCAGCCATATGCTGACCACTGACGTTGTCCTCTGCGATTACACCCACCAGTACTCTCAGGTTCTTTCTGCCTAAGTTTTAGGAGAAACGTCGCTATTTTCCTGTTTGGTTCTTTCACAAAGCACTTAGCTACTCTGCACGAGTCCAACCCAGACCAACGTCCTCTATGGGTAGACCTCATGAAGTCGTCAATCCATAGTTGAATCGATGCAGAATTGACACCTAGAAAGGGTTCAGAGCCTAGTGGCATACTTGAAGAGCCTTCATTAGCCAATTTAGCAGCTAACTCGTTCCCTCTAATACCACAGTGCCCAGTCACCCAAATAAGACTAACTTTGTTGTGTTTGCAACACTGTTCAGTTTTGTCTTACATTCACAGACTAACTCCGAGGAGCAGCATAGGTTAGTAAGTGCTTTCAGTGCAACTTGACTGTCACTACAAATTCCCATACTGCTGTACTCAGTAGAACTTTCAGGGTTTGATGGCCCATCATAATGCCACTTGTTGGGGCTCCGGATGACTGATTCCCGATGTACTGAAACCAATATTTCCTACTATGTAACGATGAAATGCTGTGGATTCCAATTCTGGTAGACATCTAAAGAAAGAAGAGTTCAGACAGCGATGTTGTATTCGGGCAAAAACGGGGCAGCATCAAAGAAAGTCCCTGCACTTCCTCATTGTTTCTGCAGCTGCGATAGAAGCCATTGATGGCAGAAACAGGTATGCCAATGCTGGTGGAGTGACAATCGTTGTTATAAAACATTTCCTTTGAGTTTTATGTTGTGTACACGCAGTGAGTTTGGATCCTGGTCAGGGAGTTGTTTTAAGTGACTTTTTTTAAGTGAGTAGTAGTCACGCACAGCTGATTCGGCTACGGTGCCCGCTCCCTATTGCGCAATAGTTAGTGTGGAACAGTCTTTCTTTCAAAATTTAATTTTATAAAATTAATGCATTTTTCATGTTAAAATTTTTTAGTTTATTTTGATGTGTTAACCGACCAGTGAAGCCTCTGTGAGCAGGAGAGTCGCCACATAAAATGAGTTAAGGAGGATGTTCTGGTGTTGATAAAAACGCATTGAAACTATTTGCAATAAACCTAACAAAAATTCATCTAAAAATGTGAAATAGACGCGATCCATATTATCATACACAAACACCCACAAAAGTATGAAAAATGCTAATAAAAAAAAATGCATCGCTATTTCTGGCTTGTAAAATACTGCTTGCCATAATTCGCATAAATGTATTAATTAACGAATAACGCAGCGTTCAACACCTTCATCGCCAGACACAATACCAAAATGCCACTTAGCCATTCGGCGCTACTCAGCCTTACAAGCAATTCAACACTTCAAATGTAACAGAGCGTCGGCCCCTTGCCTTTAACTCACCTGAATGCAATGGTGGCTATGCACTGGCACAGTACAATAAGAGCAGAGGAAACAGGCAGCCGGTTGCTCGGGCGGGTGGCCACACACGCCACGACACCTTGACAGCCTGTCTGCGTTCATGTACTTGTGTGTAGCTGTCATTGCGGTATCTTGCGCATTTGTTGGCAATGTGTTAATTGAGCAGAAAATGCACTCGACGCGGCCACGGCGGGCAGACCCTCTTGAAACGCAAGCATTCAAGCCACTCAGGCATTACTCGGCACACACAATGCATGTTTATCGCTGTACAACAACAAATGTTTCTAAGTGGAAGACTTCGAAGAAAAAAAAAACAAGAAAATTGAGAAATTGAAAATCGAAGAAAGTTGGTATTAGAAAGCAGACGACCCTTCTGCGGTGGGCGCACCAGCAGCTGTCCGAAAGAAAGAAGAAAGATAGGAAAGGGCAAGGATGAGTTGAGCAGATGCACGTACCCAAAATGCATACGGATATGTGTATGTATGCATGTGCACTCACTTGTGCATCTTATGCGCATGCGCTGCGCTCTGCTATCATAATTTATGCCAACGCATTAGATAAATGGGAATTTTCGTCGAATATTTATGGAGTTCCATATTCCATTTGACGCTATCGGCAGGCAATTAAAGGACGCAATCCTTTACATTTCACAAAAATTATATTCTATCGGTATAAAATTAAAAAAAAATTATGTCTACATATCTATTAGTGCTATTGTTTTTGTGTGCGCATTGGCGCCATGCCTCCAAATGCGGTGCGCATTCGCTCAACTTGCCACCAGCTGCGCTGCTGTCATCGGCTCACTTTGTAATTGACAAATTAGTCAACTAATTGGCTCCATTTGTTTGCCGCTACAAAACAAATTGATTAATCAATTGTTGTTGTATCCTCTGGCATTTATCCATATAATGAATAAAGATCTTTATACACTATGCAAAATAATTCTTAAAACTTCAGATGCTGGGAAAAAGTTTTGTTTAGAATAAATAATAGAGAAAACTTTTCAAAAATTTTAACATAGTAACTTTTTGACAACCTGGGGCAGTGCGCCAACCTAAACCCCATCAATCTTCTTCATTATATCAACAGCTCTGGCTGGCTGTAGATATCTGCCTGTTGGAGGTCTCGTAATGGTTTCAAAACGGCACTTCGGTGCTACTTGAGGAGTGCCAGACTGGCCTACCTACCTACTTTTTGAGCTGAAAGAGCTCTTCAAGCGAAGAAATAATTACTTATCTGGACAATGAGTAGTTGAGGGTATGGTTTTCGGAATGAATTCCCAAGAAAACGTTTGCCGGTCTTCTTTTTACCAACGTCTTGATGGCTACTTGGCTATTTGAAAAGATAATCGTGAACTTTTATTGAGGTTCATGTAGGCACAGGTCCAGATGGAATGAAAAAATGTCGCTAATGCAAAACTGGGTAAACATCGACATTTAATATAAATATGATCTGAAAGTACCGGGAATGTTTAAATAAATCAAAACAGAGTTAAATTTCAGGCAAATTTGTTTCATCTTCTTCAAAATATGACCCGCCTAAAGCAACACACATGCACCAACGTTTAACCCAGTCCTCCATGCACCCCTTGTAGGCCGACGAAGGGATGGCCTTCAGCTCCTTCGTCGCATTCTCTTTGATCTCCTCTATCGACTGAAATCTCCTTCCACGAAGTGGTAACTTCAACTTGCGAAACAAAAAGTAGTCGCACGGGGCCATATAAGGTGAATACGGTGCTTGCACGATGGTATTTACTTGGTGTTCGGTCAAATAATCCAGCACAATTTGGGCTCGGTGCGATGGCGCGTTATCATCATGCAAAATCCAAGAATTGTTTGCCCATATTTCCGACCTTTTGCGACTTACAGCTTCTCTCAAACAATCCGGTAGCGCTAAAGAGTGACAGATGTGTGTCCTACAGTCCTACGAACATAAGAAAAAATATGGACCGGTTCCCACGAGCGCGGTTCCTTTAAATTAAACATTCCGGGTACTTTCTGATCATAGGGTACTCAGAGAGGGTAAGAAAATACATTTAAGTAAAGGTTATGTAGTGCTGGCTGATCTGTAAAAAGATCTCACATATACCTCTGGAGTCCATTGTTTTTTTTTTAGAAAGTTCAGCGCTCAGACACAATTAAGTCCATTGTACTGCACCCGGGTTTCCTTTTTGTAATTCTCTTTAAATCCACCCGACCTCCAAAGAAATCTGAGTAGAACTTGTAGTGCCAAAGAGGTGGTCGCTTCTTAACACATTAGGGCTAAAGACCTAAAGCCCGATTCGAGCGAAGCCCGGGTAGACGAGCAGAAAGTGGTCTGCTGTCACATGCTCCTCTTCTCAAGCTGGACAGAGTGTACCGTCTGAGATGCCTACCTTTTCCATGTGCTTCGCTCATAGATAGTGGTCCATCATCGGTACAACCAGCTGTCTTCAATCCCTTCTGCTTAATGGCAGGAAGTTCTGCAACAGTCGGTCACGCATCAACCCATTAAATACATAATGGGCCTGCTATGGCCTGCATCAACCATTTTTTCAATTTTTTACTATATTTTTAAGAAGGGGATAAACTTATGCTCTTTTTTTCCTTACCTCCAAATTGCGTCAATGGATTAAGTAAGTAAACTTTAAACTCGAATTGCGGAGTGTACGGGCGTTTTTGAAGTGAAACTTCTAAGGCGTCGACGGACAAGCGAGAATAGAGAGTAAAATTTCAAGGCCATGCAACGTTTTGGACATTTTCGTTCCGCGAGCGAGAAAAAAGATATAACGTAGAGGAAAAGGCGAGAGAGAGCTATACCCTATATATATCTTAGATAGAGTTTAGGCTATTCACGTCTTCCTTTTGTGCGGGCCTTCGTCTTTTCTCCCACTCCTACGCTAAGTTTATAGTCTAAGTCGTACGACGTTACTCGTATTGTAGGAGCAAGAGAGAACCACGTATATATTATACTAGCTTTAATCCGTGACCCAGCTCGCCTAGGAGTAGTTTTGCGGGATTTAGGATATGTATATAAAAGAATTACAAACAATAATTTTATAGAAAATAATTTTTTATTAATAACCATAATATTACAATACCCGGCATCCGTTGCTATGCCTCGTTGAATAAAATCAAAACAACCAATCAGAAAAATATCAAGAAAAATTATTTTTATTAATTTTCTATCTCAGACCGTTTTTGAACTTTGCATTTGGGTCATAGTTGAACAGCTTATGCGGATTTTGAAGTCTAGAGTGTGCTATAAATAGTGGGAAATAGGAAAAACTAAGGTGTTTTAGATTAAATTTAACCAAATATTCGATTATTAGTGACGAATGAGAGTGGCGGCGCGGCTGGGGGCTGTGGGAAGGGAGTTCCATCATAAAAACATGCCTATAACCTTCATTGGGTGAAAATATGAATGTATAAAAATTGTTACGTCATTTGGTGTTGTCGTTTCGTAGTGATGCGCGGACAACCTACAGATACAAGGCGTTAGATAGTATAGTATAGATACAAGGCGTTAGAATATAACAGAGAGGGAGAGAAAGAGAATAACGCGTAAACGTACATCACTAACGCCATAGTACTATATAGAGCGAAAGATAGCAACATATTGTTCTTCTAAATTTTGTCTATTTGTATTCTCTGCAAATGCTGTGAATTTATTTTTTTTTTTTATTTAATTAATTAATAGTCTAAAAATACAATATTTCTTACAGACTATGAAAACAGATTAATGCTGAATAAATTAATTAAAGTAAAATTAAACTTACAATTAACTAGTTTCAATTGTAATGAGTGAAAGAAAAAGAATACATTTTTTATAATTTACAGAAGAAGATTAGATTAATACTAAGAATTTAGTTCAACAATTCATTTAGAACCAATTTGAAGTGATTCTTTGTGGAACAGAAATCCAGGCCAGTATGATTTGAAAGCGAATTAAAATCACCCAGAGTTCTAGAAATCGGAGCATTGGAAGCATAATTAGCTCGTGCCATCCCTAACCGGAAAAAATCATGATTCCGTAAACTTCGCTGAGGAATATTGAAATTGATTTTCTCGAGTAGCGATGGGGAGTCAATAACCCCATTTATCAAATCGAAGAGGAAAGTAATGGAGAGAATAGTCCTTCTAATATCTAGTGATTTTAGATTTATAAGCAAGCACCGACTTTTATAGGATGGAATTGGATCAGTGAAATTTAAAGAACGCAATGCATAACGCACAAAAGCTTTCTGGACACGTTCAAGCCTACTAATATGACAAGCATAATATGGTCTCCAAATAAAGACGGCATATTCTAACTTGGAACGCACCAGAGACGTATACAACAACTTTAGAGTATATGGATCAACAAAGTCTGAACTAAAACGTCGAATAAACGCAAGTACTGAATAAGACTTTGAAATAGTGTGATTTAAATGTTTTTGAAAAGAGAATTTAGAATCAAATACCACACCAAGATCAGTAATTTCACTTCGATGAGATAAGCTAGAACCACAAATGTGGTAGGAAGTGGGTATAAGAGAACAAGATTTAGAATAAGAAATATAAAAACACTTGCTTATATTTAAATCTAACTTATTTCTTTTACACCAAGAATCAACGTTATCTAGATCAGATTGAAGGTTTAAAGAGTCCACTGTACTTGCAATCCTCGAGTATATCTTTAAATCATCGGCATACAAGAGAAAATTTGCGTTATTAAAACAACTAGAAATGTCATTAATAAAAAGTATAAAAAGTAAGGGGCCCAGTATACTTCCCTGAGGTACACCAGAGGACGCAATGAAAGAAATAGATGTCACACCATCAACATTAACAACACATTTCCGAGAGGAGAGATAGGATTTAATCCATTTTAAAAGAGTGGAATGGAATCCTATAGCACTCAATTTGGAAATTAAAACCCTGTGATTAACCTTATCAAATGCTTTTGAAAAGTCTGTGTACACAGCATCAACTTGAGTTTTTTTTTTAAACGATGATATACAATATTCAGAGAACACAGCAAGATTTGAAACAGTAGATCAACCTTTCATGAAGCCATGTTGGTCTACTGAAATATAACGACTAACTACGAAATAGATTTTATCTTTCACTATTAATTCAAATAATTTTGATACCGTGGATAATTTGGCAATTGGATATTTAGATGCATATTCTTTCTCTCTCTCTCTCTTCTCATACTCTCTCGGCTCTCTTCCTCTTCCTTTGTCTGCCTTGAAAGTTTCACTTCTCATAGGTGTACTACACGCACTTTTTTGTTTTCTTTTCCTTCCGTAAACGTGTGTCAAATTCTCAAGCAAATCAGAAGAAAACTGAGGAAGATATACAAGTAGAACTTTGACTGAAAGAATTTAGTACTAGGAACTTGGTACTTGCCAGGCTTTAGATATATTTTTAATTTTTTTTATTTTAAAATTTTTTTAATTGATTCTCAGTGGGCTTTTCATTGCTATAGACAAAGACATTTTTTTTTATGTTTCCTAAAAATGGCGCTCCAGTACTATGAACATCCTATAGAATCTAGCATACACGCCCATGCTCGCCTGCAAATTACAAGTGAGAGCGCTCTACTGCTGTTAAGCATACGGAATACAGCACAAAGCAAGAGTTGTGTATGTAAGAGTAGTAAGTAAACATGTAAGTCCCCCTGTTAATGTATGAGTTGATTCTTATGATAAATAACAGATATGTACAGGCGATGGAGAAACCATGTACGGGATTATGTTGAGTCGTTTATGTTACAGTAAATCAAACTTTTCTAAGATCACATACATTTTTATGTGCAGGTGGTACATACATGTCATCATTATATCTTATGTTTATAAATACCCCACAACGAAATATTTAAACCCCATTTTTGAGTGTACGGATTTCAATGAAACATGCACCGATTTGAAGGAACTAACTTTCTTTATTTATTTATTGAATTCAGTAATAAAACACAGAGGCTCCCACAAACTATTGACTTAGTGCTAATATAAACAATTTATTAATAAAGATTAACAATTTTTTATGGCCGGAACTGGATGGTATTGATCTGGACAACGTTTATTTTCAACAAGACGGCGCTACGTGCCACACAAGCAACAAAACCATTGTTCTTTTACGGGGAAAGTTTGCGGACCGTGTTATCGCTCGAAGAGGTGATCACAATTGGCTTGTGACTTTTTTCTTTGAGGCCATGTGAAAGAGAAGGTCTACGCCAACAGCCACCAGCCCAGGGTCCATTCAAGACCTCAAAGATGGAATTCGTGAGGCTGTCGAGGACATAGGGCAGCCACTTTGCAACTCGGTTATGGAAAATTTCATGAAAAGGATAATGTCCTGAAAGCGTGGTCGTGGTGGTCATTTGCCTGATGTTATTTTCCACTATTAACGGCATACCTTCCTCTTTATAATGAAAAAAATATCCGATCATTCATATTAAAAAATAGCATTTTTCTTTGAATATCAAAATAACACCTCTTATTAAAAACCCCTAGAATAACAAATAAAATGAGCTAAACTAAAATACAACTTAATTAGAAAGAATGCAATTACATTTGCGAATTAAATAATGCAACAAAGAAGAGAATTGAGTTCAAGTTATTAGAAAATCTAACGACGTGAATTCGAGATCTCATTTAATTCGCGAAGAGTCCGAGTGATAGGTGCATTGGACTCGAAATTCGTTTTGAGTATCATGAGATAAAAAGGGAAAGAGCGTCGTGAAATTTTCGGCGAAATATGAAAGCTAATGCATTGCAGAAGAAGATTGTGCCTGCAAAAGAAACGGGCAATCAATGTCACCATGAATTAAATTAAACACAAAAGAAAGCGATAGAATCGTCCTTCTGTACTCAAGCGATTTTAATCCAATTAATAACAAGCAGGAGTTATAAAACGGATATGGGACAGAAAATTTGATTGATCTTAGGGCATATTTAAGAAAAATCTTTTGTTTCTATTATATTCTTATGATGGCAAATTAGTGATAAGGTCTCTAAATAAGTAAAGCATATTCCAACCTAAATCGAACAAAATCGCGCTGAACATTGATTTCATCGTGTAAGAGTCTGAGAAGTTTGCAGTCTTACGTCGAACTAAGCCCAAGATCGAGTTGGATTTTAAGATAATATAATTAATATGATTTCAGAATGAAAAATTAGAGTAAAAAATTACTTCATGGACTTTGATCCCATCCTCAGATTGATGGACATTATTAGAGATAAAATACGTGGATGGTTGAATATCACGTGATTTAGGGCAAGTGACTTACATTTTTTTTTTTTTTGATTTTAAAGAGGTACGAGAGTACAAATGTACTCCAGGAAGAGAGTTCTTTAAGGTCAGCTTGGAGTCTAAGCACATCCTCTGGGCTTCTTATTGAAGCAAATATTTTTAAGTCGTCTGCATATAGTAGGTGCCTGGCAATCGAAAAGCATCTGTTAATATCATTTATAAATAAGATAAATAAGGCGTTTTTCAATAGGTGCGCTTCAACTTTTTTCTGATAGGGAGGGCGAACGACGCAATATTTTTTATTTTTCGCTTGTCATTTGTAAACTTCATTAGTATACATTTCATCATGGAACGCTACACACTTGAGCAACGATTGCAAATCGTGCAAATTTTTTATGAAAATAATCGTGCAAATTTTTTATGAAAATTTATAAATTTTCCAAAAAATCATCTTCAGTGATGAAGCTCACTTTTGGCTCAATGGCTTTGTCAACAAGCAAAATATGCATTACTGGGCAGAAAGCAATCCACACGTGATTCATGAGGCACCGTTGCATCCCGAAAAAATCACTGTTTGGTGCGGTTTACATGCCGGCGGCGTAATTGGCCCATATTTTTTCGTTGACGAGAACGATCGCCACGTTACTGTGAATGGAAATCGATACCGCGACATGATAAACGATTATTTTTGGCCACAATTGAATGGTATGGACTTAGACGACATGTGGTGTCAACAGGAGGGGGCCACAAGCCACACAGCACACGCTACAATTGATTTGTTGAAGAGTAAGTTCGATGAGCGCATTATTTCCAGAAATGGATCGGTCGAATGGCCGCCGCGCTCGTGTGATTTGACGCTTCTAGACTATTTTCTTTGGGGTTATGTGAAGTCATTTGTCTACAGTAACAAGCCGGCGACGATTTGTGAGCTCAGAGCCAATATTGAACGCGAAATTGCTGGAATTTCGTTGAAGCGCTCTTACTGAAAAACGCTTTAGTAGAGGGCCCAGACCACTATCTTGAAGTACCTCAGAAGTGACAATGAAAGGGGCAGAAGATTCACCCTCAAACAGTAACAAAACAATTCCTTTTACTTAGATAAGATTTTGACCATAGATGGAAAACCGAGTGAAAGCCAAGAGATTCCAGTTTACATAAAAGAATTCTGTATGGTCTTGGAGAAATCTCTGTAGTTGCAATCAACTTGAAATCCACACAAAAATGATTCTTGAGTGCCGGAATGGTAACTCCGATATGCAGGTCCATGACACCAGATATATAGGCAAGAATCTGAAAATCAATATATGTACATACATACATACATGTCTTAAACCAATTAGCTAGGCCACTGATACTTGGCAGGAATGCATAGATTGGCCATGTCGTAGTTATAGTGAAAGTGGTAGGTAGGTGGAAAAGGGGCATAGCAGCCCCATACAAACTGAAATCTCCAAATAGGTTTTCCTTGGAATCGATGGACGTTAGATAAACATTTAGGATTTAAATTCCAATTCTAATGTTTCCCGAATCGAAAACCAGATTAGAGAACTATTTTAGAATTCGATTGATTAGAAAAATACTCGGATTGCCCACATAAGAAACATCCACATCAGAAACTAATTAGAATATAACGTTAGAAGACGATTCGATATCTAACCTTTTCTCGATATCCAGAACTAAGCCCCCTTTTTGTAGAGAGCGCTTTATTTGTCAACAGTTTCCCTAATCGCATTCTAACCTTCTACCTTAGGGAAACCTATTAGAATTCTACTCATTTTCTAATCGTTCTCTAACCTTAATGTTTGCTATGAAGGTACTGAAATTTCATGCATCATTACGTAAATAACGCATGCCCTACTTAAGGCGAAAAGCATTAGGTGTTGAGAAAGGAGGCATGGTGCCTCCCATATAAGCTGAAATTTTCAAATCGCTTTTCTTCGGAAACACAAAAGCGAAGATAAAGAACTTTAATACAGTCACACAAAATGCCTGTCTTGGAAAAGGGTGCTTGGCACCTCCCACACAAACTTAAATCACAAATCGTGCGTACAAAATAGATCAATCAATGGATCTTCAAACTCTTAAAACAATTTTTACAGATCGCTACAGGTACTATATGAATAAATATACTGTAAAGGAACTAGACGAGGAACTAAGCATTGGAAGCACAGTGTACATATATGGGAAGCCTCGACCTCCTTCAGATTGCGAGAGTAATGCTACGAACTTGCAAAGCGAAAATAATCAACTGACATGACATTGTCTCACTTCATATCACACACCTAAAATAGGCTTATTCCAGGACGACGCGTGTAATTTATGCGAAGAAGAACACTTCATTTGCCACTGCCCTGCTCGAAGTAGAACTCGTTACAACTGCCTGGGATATTTTACTCTCCATCTCTGAAGGATATTGTGGACAAAAGTTTAAACTGTTTTTTAAAACTCGCCAAGACATGCACTCCGGTCCGGCACTCGAAGTGTAATCAATTAAAAAGGACATCAATTTAGTTTAGAAAAGTACTTTTATTCAATTCAAAGTAAAAAATGTGTGAAAATAATACAAAACTAAGAATCTATTTACTTTTGCTCGATATGTCCACCTTTTGCCTTGACTATTATGGCCTTGAGATGGTCCAGAAACGAATCGCAAGCTGCTCGAATGTGACTTACAGGTATTTTGGTCCACCCGCGGACAATGACATTTTTCCGCGCCTAGAGACAGATGAATCTTTTAGTTTGGACTTTGTTCTCCAAATTGGCCCAAAGAGAATAATCCATCGGTTTCGCATCTGGTGAATTTGAGAGTCATTGTGTGGAAGTTATGAAGTTCGGGCGTTGTTTTCTAGCCGTTCTTGGTTCACTCGAGCTTTGTGAGACGGTGCCGAGTTGTGTTGCACCGTCCTTGGTCTGCCACCAAAATGTTTGTCTACCCACGGCTTCAAAGCAACCTCTAGAACACTTTCCCGATAATATTTCGCATTTACCTGACGCCAGGCTCGATAAAAACGATTGGAGAGCGCCCATCTATGGTTACAGCGGCCCAAACCATTACCTGTGGCTGTTGCTGCGTTCTGGTGACCAATCGATGACTCAAATTGTCGTATGAACGGTCGGCTCAAATAAACCCTAATGTTTTGTGTACATCAATTTTTTGAAGTTTGAGTAAACGAAAAAACTATCGCAAAGAGGAGCCCTTGACTGCGATTAACAGCGCAAAGTGGACGCTCAGATATAATAAACGACATATTAAATTAACAACAAATTAACCACTAGAAAAAATAAATGGAGAAGAAGTGTAGTTGTTGTTGTAGCAGCAAAAACATACCCCATACATGTGCGAGGAGTGCCGCTGGAGTGGCAGTTCTTGGCGGGATATAAGTAAATCCAGGTCATTCCGGTAACGTAGAATCGACTGTCGTGGGAACGAAGTGAGGCGGAAGTGTCGTATAATTCGGTGAATGAATCAACTGGTTATTCAGTCGAGCTTTTAAACATCCTCAAAAAGTAGAGAAAAAAATTCTACTAAAAGCAGAAATGGTTTGTTACATTAAGTATTTCATTTTATACCCAAGCAAAGCCGCGGGCATCAGCTAGTAAAATTATGTAAAAGCCTCTCTACCGAATGTGACTGCGAGCAATGTTTTATTTTACAATAATTACAAATTTCTACGAAGAATACTCACCAGGGTTTTGCCAAATTTATGCTTTAAAGAGTTTACAACAGCATTCGATATTTATTTTCTCAAATAATGGATGGTTAAGTTTCAAGGGCCGATGTAGATTTTGAACAAAATACAATTTTTTTAAAAAGCTATTGTCAGTTTTCTTTATTATGATAATATTAGTATGACTCAATTACGTTTAAAACAAAATATTGGCCAAATAGCCGCCGCAACCTCGGCGGCACACCTCCATCCGATGGTCCAAATTTTCGATGACGCTGAGCCATAATTGAGGTTCTATGCCGTTAATGTGCCGAATTATCTCATCCTTTAGCTCTTGAATTGTTGCTGGCTTATCGACGTACACCTTTTCTTTCAAATAACCCCAAAGAAAGAATGGCAACGGTGTCAAATCACATGATCTTGGCGGCCAATTGACATCGTCGGCCATCAAATTTTTCGCGCAAAAGAGCCATTGTTTCGTTAGGTGTGTGACAAGTGGCACCGTCCTATTGAAACCACATATCGTCCACATCCATATCTTCCAATTCGGGCCATAAAAAGTTCGTTATCATCTCACGATAGCGAACACTATTCACAGTAACTGTCTGACCGGTCTCATTTTTAAAAAAATACAGCCCAATGATGCCGCCGGCCCATAATCCGCACCAAACAGTCACTCTTTGTGGGTGCATTGGTTTTTCGGCAATCACTCTTGGATTATCATTCGCCCAAATGCGGCAATTCTGCTTATTGACGAATCCACTGAGGTGAAAATGTGCCTCGTCACTGAAGAAGATTTTCTTCGAAAATTGGTCATTCACTGTTGCCATTTCCTGCCAGCATTCTGACCATTGACGACGCTTGAAATGGTCAAGAGGATTTAGTTCTTGAGTCAATTGCTCCTTGTAAGCGTGTAAATACAAATCACGAAGTGCGCGATATGCATTTTGATTTGAACGCCCATTTTCATAATAAGCCTGAATAACTTTAGCGCGTTGCTCGATTGTGTATCTTTCAATGTTTCAAATTGAGTTAGTCTGAAATTGAAAAATGTCAAATGAAATCTAGAAAAAAACTTGACGTTTAGGTGTGGTTCACATTCAACATCGGCCCACCATTTACAATTTAATGTGTGCCGCAGCTAGGAATTTTCACACTTGTGTTGTTCAGTGTATGCACATAATGACATGCATGCAATTCAAATATCTTGTCAAGTGTATCTACATTTCTTTGCATTGTTGTTGTTCGCTGCATTGTCAGCAGAATGATTAATTGTCGCGGAAGCATGAAAGCTTTGTTGCTTTTCAATACATGAAAAGGTGATGAAAGGTTAGACAACAACTTTGTGGCGTGACATTTGATTTGTGCTTTTTAGTTTCATATTCAATATTATTTTATTCTAATCGTTTGTTAATATGCCAGTATTAACCCTTAACTATCCAGTATGCTTTTGTGACGTACCTGAGCAGTAGTGTCCAACAGGCAGTCCACTTAAATCTGGCGCATGAGAAGGAAAGCATATTTATTTTTAATGCAAAAAGTATTTTAAGGTAGTAGTAGTCTGGTTAAAAATTGAAAAAAAATTTATTTTTACATATTTTAAAAGTAAAATATGTGGAAAATATGATGTGAAAACTTTAGACTAAATTCAAAATATCAATAAAGTTATAGCGTATATCGAACAGCACGTCGTAGCTGCGTTTTATTAGCCACACAACAGAAGGACCTTTCTTTTGTTCTGACATCACCTTGATCCCTTCTCTGCTCGATGCACCTAAATGTAATATATGTATGTACATCACTACACATTTATTTTGGAGCATAGTTCCATGAGAATTTTGAAAATAAGCATCAGTATACGTTCGTTCTCTCGTGCGTAAATATCGACGAAAAGTGAAAATGGATAGAAAAGGAAAGAGAGGTACCTCGCAGCGCCTGGTCCTGGTAAACGTGAACGTAAGAGAAGTTTTCGAGGTAATATAGTGGTTTAATGTGAAGTACCAAAGATATAGAGACGACAACTCCAACACTCTTAAAAATTGGATTGATGCTGAGGTTTACGGTGGTAATCCTTTTGTCGAAAAAGGCGAGTGTGTCTTGCGTGTGGAAAAATGCTTGTACAGACGTGTGAAAGAGGCAATAAAAGCCCTTACGCAATTGCAAAAAGCGCAGTAGTTGAAATAGAAAAAAAACAGACGAAAACAGAAAACTTACGGGTGAAGCTGAGCCTCCGAAAAATAAAGAACGCAGCTCGAAAAAAGATGAGAAGATTGATGATGCACCAAAAGGCAAATATTTTGCGGTGACTAATAAGTTAATGGTCAAACTTAGTGCGCATTATGGATTAGCAATTATTCGAAACGAAAGCTCGGTGGAAGATATGTGGGCGACTTACTACCATTTGATTTTTACTGACGAAAATCCCCAGCATTCCCATTGTCCGGAGGGTGCGGAGTCCTGGTGTGAGTATCAAAAAATCAAAGCCGAAAAGAAGCAACATACTTTTGTTCATCCGTCTGTTTTTGACGAGGATACCGTATTGCTTTTGAAGCCGATTTATGAAGAATTGTCGTCGGAGAATCTTTTGAAACGCTACTTAGGCGACAAAAACCCGCAAAATAATAATGAAACATTTAACCATTGCGTATGGAATTTGGCTCCAAAACATATTTTTATTGGGCAAAAGACCTTTGAAATTGCCACATTGATGCTGTATGCACTTTCAATGAAGGAGTTCATTCTATTTTGAAAGTTATGGACACTATGGGAGTCACAATCGGTCCGCACGCTGCTAGCTACGCTACGAAAAACAATGCGGCTCGAGTATCAAAGGCGGATAAAGACGCTGCTAAGTCTTCTAAAGCGGCCAGGTCAAGTCGTAGAGCAGCAAAAATTGCTGAAAATGATGCCTACGAAAAAACCGCAGATTATTATGCGCACCAGACATAGACGAGTAATGTAAGTACGAATTTTCTCAAGAAAATCTATTCGAAAACTTTAAACGTGTTTTCTCCAAACAACATTTTTCTGGTTCGTCAACGCAAATTCATTTAACCGATTGATCTGAGAATTCAGCAAATTCTATTTAACTGATTTGAAATTTTAAACAGTTATTCCACACATGACTAGTTCTGGCCGGTGCTAGTTTCGTTTCTTTTCAGCCCTAACTTTCCATATTACAGTCTGATTTCCACCCGAAAAACATACCTTCTTCTTCAAAAGTCCACCATTTTGTTATTTTTCAAACAAAAATTTCCCTATGACAAGCCTACAGAATAATAATCAGTTTAACTTGTTTGTTTCACATGTCCTGAAGAGCTAAAATCCTGTTGACAAGCCATCTATCTTTTTTTTAAGACGCCAGAGGGCTTCAAACTAAGAGAGGAACTTAAGGTTCAAACATGATTGAAAAATAATCTAAAGGGATAGTGGGAACCTAAAGGTGACAAATATTTATAAAGTGAGTGCTTCAATGACAAAAGATAGAGGTAATTAAATATTTATTATTATTATTATTAGCATAGGGCTAATAACCGATATAATAAAGAATAATGAAATAAAACGTATATAAGTATTTTCAAAAACTTTGAGGAAAGTTAATGCAACCAGTCAAGGTGTCTATAGGAAATTCGCCATTACCAATGTCAATAAGTTATTTAGAGAATATGTCTCCATATGGGAAATTTTGCAACTCAACACGCATATTCTGGCTTAAGCGTAATACCTTGACATGTTTCCACAAATTGGAGGACTTTAAACATGCATTGAGTTCATCAGCTGGCGTTGATCGTGGAATCACTGGCAATATTTGACAAAAATCTTCTGCTAATAAAATCATTGCACCACCAAATGGGTTATGATTGCTCCGTAGATCTTGTAAAATATGTTTGTCTTTTGGTATTCTTAAAATATGTTTGGATTTGTTCAGCCCTGCATGATTATTCTTAGAATTTACTTAACTATTTTTATTTATTATTTGTGAATGAAATCATTCCGTAACTCGTTGTGAAATTAAAGCAAAAGAAAGAATATTGCGAGGCCAATTAAATCTTTGGCTCTTACATTATTTGACTTTTCAATTTGGTCGGGTTCGCGATATTATCACTTTTGTGTGAACGCATTAGATCCTCCAACGCGAACACGCACACACACGAACGTGGAATATTTGTATGGGGAAAAGAAAAGAGCTGTTTTAGGGATTTCCCGGAAATTATTTGAATTTTTCTTGCCGTAAAAGCATCCTTGGACTTCAAGGAATATTTTAAAAAAAGAATTGTTAAGATTGGTTCATGCGTTGTTGAGTTATGCGCTTACCAACACATTTTTCGATTCATTTTTATATTATAGAATAAATGCATTAACTCAGTTTTTTTTTTGAAAAATAAATACAAAATACGATTCTCCAGTGTTATGATTCCTCTTGCAATAAATGCATTTTAACAATAACAATTTTTTATGGATTTGTTTAAGATATAACCATAAACAGAAAACAATAATTTCAACCCTCCTATGTTTTTGGAAAATATTTTCTGTGAATAATAAATAATAAACATTTTTCTGTTGAAAAAAATAGCCTACATACATATACACACATACATACATATATTATATGAATGGCATTCAACAATTCGTCATTTATAATTACAGCAGTTTTTTGTTTACTTATTTTGATTTTCCAAAAAAATTATATTAATCTAAATAAAACCGAATGTTAACCCAACAGTAACGATGTTGTACTTGTAGTTGGCCAAGTTGTGTCGCGTGATGAGTAGTCGCGCGTGGGAGAAAAATACGCTTCATATAACGCGCACACACGCACGCACATACACATGCATACAGTCTGTGTCAGAAGAAAAGCACCCGTTTTTTTTTCTTGTAACTTCAAAATATATTTCGTTCTGCTTTTTGCTGTGTAATAGTGCCACTCAAGGGCTACGACGCCAGTGCTAACACAGGTTAGTGTCGTTCGAAACTTTCACGAAAACGCAACCAAACAAAAATGAGAGAAAAAAAAGTACACGAAGCGTTTCGAGGCGGTATTTTTATGCACGCAATCGAAAGGGCCGAGATTATCGTACGCCGCGACTGCGAAAGTAATTAAAAAATCAAAAAGTTTGTTGCGAGAAGCAACAAAACAAGAAAATGGCGTCACAGCATTGGGCTGTCCTTCCCAGTCCCCAGACGCCAACCCCATTGGAAATGTGTGGGGAACTATGAAAACGCATCTTGCCGGAAGGCCAGCCCATGAAGCGTTAATAAATTTGTACGTCAAGTTCGCAAAATCTAGTCCTCTTTGTCGACGAGCTACGCAGAAAAGCTGGTTGAAAGCATGAAGAAGATGCCAGGCTATACTCGACAACGATGAAGACTACACAGCTTATTGAGTAATTGCGATGCGTATTTTACATTTTGTACATACTTTTATGTAAAAAAAATTTTTAAATATATATCTTTCATACTTCAAGAATAATCGCGGTTCCTTTTTTCTGACACAGACTGTAGTTTGTGTGGTATAAACTTTTTTCGAACAAATATTTGCATTGTCTTCATAAAAATCATTCATTTAGTTTTGTTATTATTCATGAGCCGCCTGCTTGTTTATTTTCATGAATATGTGTCTGTATTTATGTATAATATATATGTATGTGTGTTTGTGTGTAAGCATTGTTCAATGCTCTATGCTTGCTGTTTGACGAACGGAAGTGATATTCGTCTGCACAATTCATAAATTTGACAGTAATTTGATGCCATTAACGGCGAGTTGGTTGTCGTTCGCGATTTGTCTATTTTCGTTAATTTATTCAACAGAAATGCTCACTTCATAAAAATATCAACAATCATCTCCCAGTAGAATGTGGAATCATGTTTCACTATGGCATAGCACTAAAGAGTCGTTTTCATATCATTTTGAGACATCCAACGGGCTGGAGGAGATTGATGGCATTTAGGCTGGCGCACTGCCAACGAGCTACCAGTGACCTTAATCGCTTTGCTGCCAAACACGAACATTTACAGAGTAAGCATTTAATAAACTCTTTCTCTGAACGATACCCAGAGCTTCTACCATGGGGGTTAAATAGTAAACCTAGCTTTTCCGCGTGTATACCGATCGTCCAGTGATCGTTAAATACAGCAACGAGATTGGAAATTAAATGATTGGGAGTCCTTAGGACATTTTTAGCCCACCGTTTATTGTACTGGTACCAACGGATTTTCGAAATAGCACATGAAGAAATAGAGCTCCATATTTTCTGCGCTTTGCCTAGAAATAAGTTGTGCCATTCCGCTTTAATAACAGTCAGGGGGATGCCGATGGCCGGGTAGAATACCTCTGATACCAATTCAGTTGACCCTTTACTGGCAAGCTCATCAATAACTTCATTTCGCTCTATGTTTCCATGTCCTGGATTCCATATCAAGGAAATGTTAGCTGCACACTCAAGAGATTTGATTTCCTCCTTACAGCAGTTGATCAATTTGTATATGGCGTCGTGATCGCGGCTTTACTATCGAAAAAAATGTTAATATCTCCCACGCTCCCACGTTCCCTAAACATTTCGCCTGCCTGCAGAATCTAAAAGACTTCTGCCTGAAAAGCTCTAGCAGTATTCGGCAGTTTTAATGAAGTAGATAAGTTGGTTGATTTAGAGAAAACCTCTGCTCCGACTATCGATTCCGTCTTGGAGCCGTGAGTGAAGACAGAGGTGCCAGCTTCGGGGCAGATTTTCCCCTCGTTCCAATCCTGCCTATTTGGAAAGAATGCCCTGCCATGACCCTCAAACTCTAGTTTTGCGGATAGAGAAATTTGTACGAAGTTCAGAGAAATACGGTGTTAACTGCCCAAAAATGCTACCATATCCTAAGAGAGATTGCCTCCAGAGGCCAACCTCCTTTAACCTAATTGCACTTTGAGCTGCGATGAAAATGACGCGAAAGTCGATGGGAAGTAAGTGCAAAACGACAGTCAGGGCAGCACTGAGGCAAGTTCTACATGCTCAGGTGATGCCAATGCATGCAGTCCTTTGCACCCTCCCCAGTTGAGTGATATTAAGCCGCTCCGAACAGCTTCCCACCCAACCAGGCATCCATACATTGAAATTGGCAGATCCACTAAGTTGTATATCCAGAAAACGTGGCTTGAGTCCCCATTTTTTGCGGAACATGGATTTGCAGGAGTAGAAAGCTATGCTGGTTGATTTTTAAAGTGTAGTGTTGGAGTCAAGTATCAATAAAAAATACCTGACTTTCGATGAAAGCGGGAGAACGGGGTTGTTTAGTTGGGGAAGTCGAAAGGGTGGAGGTTTATATTTTCTGGTAAATAGCACCAGCTCCGTTTTGTCAGAGTTGACTTGGAGCCCACAACTGGCAACGCACCGACTGAGTACAGCAATCCTTTCTGAAATCTTAACTATGACCAAGGGAAAGCGGTCCCGATACTATTAGGAGCAAGTCATCTGCTACTACCTCGTGTAATGTAAGCGTGCTGCTCTGGAGATAATTTATATTCGATGTGCTCTCGGATGTGATAATCATTCAATCTTTCAAACACTTTCAGAATAAATTGGATATCCAAATCACCCTAGTTTTCTTTCAGTTGGGGCGACATTATTAAGAAAGATACACGCCATGTAGATTTTTTGCAGAACATGCACTACCAATATTCATGTTTTCTGAAGCATTACAGGCAAGATATACAAATATAAAAAAAAATTAAAAAAAAAAACAATTTTTACCAAAATTTCACACCTTTTAATTATCGTTTTCACCATCAAATAATAGAAAAAGTTTTTTCTAACAGCGGTTGCCACTCGGCAGACAATAGCAAGCTTCCGAGTGTATTTCCGCTATGAAAGAGTTTCTCATAAAAACAATTTGCCGTTCGTAGTCGGCTTCACACTGTTTTTTTTTTTGTTTTTTTTTTATCCGTAGGGGAATCTTACATAGATACCATCTACCTATACATCATACACGATTTATACTGCTTGCTAAAAGTACACCTTATTTGGGACCACGGACAGGCAGTATTATCTTACTAAACTGAACTTGCGATACTGGACACCGACGTACTAAACCCTTAACTCGAACCTCTGTAGCTTTAATTTCGCCCTGCTGTACCGCCGCTTAAACATTGCTTCGCAGGGCCAAGCTGGTCAGAGTGGCTCTTCGCATACGCTTCGGTCTACTCTTCGTCACTTCCTTGTATCTTTTCTTTACTGCATTGCCATTCTCTTTTCCGCAGCTCCCGTAGCGCATGCACAGACCATTCTTTCATCTTGCCCCACACCAACTTCGATTGCAGCATAGGAGTCACATGATTTTTCTGGCGTTTCTCTCCCTTTTATTATTTCTTCGATTGACGTTCTTTCAATTACTTATCTCGAGCGGGAGAAGAAAATATGTTCCGCATTCTTACTACAATTGCCGCAGAACGAGCAGTCCGTTGCGTTAATGTGGCCAAAACTTTGCAGATACTTTCTGTAGCAGCCATGTCCCGTCAGAAATTGTGTCAAGTAGTAATTCGACTTCTCTCAACTCATGCCTGTACGTTTCTGTCCTGAAAGCACAGGAAACTCTAAGGGCGTTTAGTCTAAAAACTGTTTCTGTCTTCTTCGTGTATGTATCCTGCATCAGAGCAGCATCCATAGGGGGGCTGAGTACATGAGTGTAGATTGGATAACTTTAACCAGGAGCGCTCTTCTGCTCTGAGCGAGACCAACAATATTGGCCATAAACGTTGCCAGTGTCGCCGGCACCATGGCTGCTTTTCCACATGCTTTTTTGATATACTCCTTGAAACTTCGATCATAGCGTCCAGATATCTTAGTGCCGCTTCTGTTGGGACGTTATACTCATCAATATTCAGTGTAGTCGTTTCTAACTTTTTCCTGCATGTGATAAGTACGGCTTTCGTTTTTTGTTCTGCTGGCTGAAGTTTAGCGCCGAGAGCTATTTTTTCATATTCGCTGTTGCCTCGCTGCAGATACTTTGAGGAACTGTTTTCGCAACTGTCGTCAACGCAATGTCGTTTGCGTATCCAATTATTTGTACTTCCTCGGGCATTGGGAGTTGCAAATCGATAGGATCGGACCCAGTACAGAATCCTGCGATACTCCGCACGTCACTGCATATACCTTAGGTCTTTCAACTATATCATATAGAAGTATTCTGCCCGACAGTTAATTACTTATGATTCGTAGGAAGTATGCCGTCGTTTTTTCTTCTCCAGTGCGTTCATGGTGTAGGGTCAGTATGCTGAGTTGAAAGCATTCTTGACATCCAAAGTGATACTCGCACAGTTTTCTTTGCTGCCATACATCCACCTGTCGGCCCTAATGGCTTTTTTTTAATATGCATAAATTTTAATAATTATATTTATGTGGTTTTTTGATGTTTTCCTGAACATACCACCGCTTCCAATCGACCTTGAAAGGGAAGCTCGCTCGAGTGCCTTAAGATTAAAAGGTATATCTGAACTTAAAAGTGGGGATATGAGAGGACATTTAAAGATCTTAGAAGACTTCCTACATAGTCCCATTCTTCAGAGGGATGATATACTATCACCCAAACCAATACTCTTCAGGAACTTCCAAGTTGTAATTAATGAAAGCACAGACTGGAGAACTAATTCTATCACTTTCAAATCTGGCTCTCAGCTATGATTTACTGATGGGTCCAAATTGGAAAATGGTAGAACAGGCGCAGAAATCAATAGGCCTAAATTCAAAAAATCGATTCCAATGGGACTCTACCCAACAATATTCCAGGCAGAAATACATGCCATTGAAATATGTGTGATAAAATGCCTTAGCAGGAAAATGAGAGGTACTCACAGCTACATACTTTCAGATAGCCAAGCGGCTCGTAAAGCCCTTCTATCAACAACTATCACCCCTAAATTGGTAAATGATTGCCTTGATGAACCTTCTCAACACGTTAGGAAACCTCAACATAGTAACACTAGGCTGGATTCCGGGACATGAAGGACATGAGGGAAATGAAATGGCTGATGACCTTGCAAAACAAGGAGCAAATATGCAAATTACTGGTTCTGAGCCTTTCTGTGGACTCACATTAATGAATTCCTTAGGAAATGGGAAGAAAGAAAATTTGCTACACCCTGGCTAAACTGTGCCGGTCAGCGTCGAGCCAAACTATTTCTAAGTCCCAACAAAGGAATATCTGATAAGCTACTCTCACTAAGCAGAGTATCTGCGTATCACTAAGCAGATCTGCGTCTCAGAACATATGCTTTGTGAATGTCCTGCGTTGGGCAGACAGAGACTTAATCACCTTGATGGTATCGTAGTATCTCCATGCAATCTTTGGAACAAAAAACCTAAAATTGTGCTAAAATTTTTAAAAAGCCTAAAACTCTAGGGTTACAAAAATAGGCCTTTCACAATAGAAAAGCTCTGGTCGCAGTGCGTAATGGCCTTCTAATTATAATAATGTGGTTTTTGTAGGAGCATTAACTAGATTTTCCTACAAAGTTATTAAAATTAAATCAGATATAAAAAAATTGTCCACACTTGTCAATAAGCGCCTTTCCTTTAGTTTTTTAATGCGTTGTCCGATATTTGCATAGCTAATGGAACAACCAAAAATGTTGTTTAGCCACAAACGTTGTGAAAATACACATTTTATATTCAAGCTTCGCAGCAGCAAGGCGTGGCTGGGTACAAGTAGAATTCATATGATATATTAAATATACGAATGTGTATTAGTTTCATCACACATGGCCATTATTTAATACATTGACTATGTGAACAACAAATAAATTGGCTAAGGCATTGCTTATAACACAGAAAAAGCTAACACAAAGTATCTGTTCTACTTATCTCCTTTTTTGCTTCTAATTAATTGAAGTACTCTGTTATATCTCGTCTTCGCAGATCTCACTGCTGCTTCTACTAGGTTTTTTTTTGATCTAAACAAATGCATAACTATATTTTCTGTTATATTGGAACACTTTTTCACAGGCAATCTTATGAGTTTTTAAAGTTGTACAACTGAAATTATCTGTGCTAGCGAAGTCAAACCACCTGACATTTTCAGGCGAATCAAAGCAAATACTTATTTCAGCTTTCAAACGAATTTCGATTTATTGCTTCAAAGAAACGACTTGTAAGTGCGAGTTACGCAGAATTTAAATTTATTGCTTAAAACGTGCGATTATTTGAACCAGATAACTACGATAAATCATTCGCCAGCGCTGCCCAAGTAGCCAATGCTAAGTACAACGAAAGACTTAAGCTGCGAACTTTTCTTAGTTACTGAAGTTGAAGGTTGAACGCAATGCGGTGTGCCTTAAAAACTTGACTTTTATCAGCTTTTACACTTTATTTACACCGGTCGCCTGACATTGTATGTATTTGCCTACTTAAATACGAAAGTGCTTAGAGGTATTATTTGCTTGTTGTAAATATTAACAAAGCTTTAAAAGCGCATATTAATGGCGGTGAATGACATTAAAAGTACATTAGGCTTAATACAGGGTGTTTGAATCACTTTGGTGGCGGTTTGAATAACTTTGCTAGCTGTAGCTTGAGTTGCTTCTTCCATAGCGTTTTAGAGTTTTAGAAGCGGCCAAAGGGTACAATTTTATTTAGCCGCAGGACACGTGAAATTTTCGATTGGAAATAACTCGTCGAATAACTTCACTTCAAATATCGATTCATTGCGTGGGATGAGGCGCATTTCACTCTCGTTGCAGGAGTAAAGAAAAAAATTGTTGGTTCAAGGGTACCGAAAATCCTCGCGCCCTGCATGAACAACCTCTAAAAATAAATAAATAATTGGCGCGTACACTTCTGTTAAGTGTTTGGCCGAGCTCCTCCTCCTATTTGTGGCGTGCGTCTTGATTTTGTTCCACAAATGGAGGCAACTACAACTTTAAGCCGACTCCGAACGGCAGATATTTTTTTATGAGGAGCTTCTTCATGGCAGAAATCCACTCGGAGGTTTGGTCTTGCCTGCCGACTGGCAACCGCTATTAGAAACAAATTTTTGACGGGTCACAGATTATCGTATTTTCGACTAGCGCAACGTATGCATGTCGGTATCTTACCTCCAAAAAAGGGGTTCTCGCCTGGCTTTGTGGAGCGCTCGATTCGATAGCACTGGACTTTGTTTTGTAGCTCTACTCAAAACCAACAAAAATACCTTCGAATCGTGGATTGTAGGTGGAAAGCCCAGACGAAATGCAAAATTAGCAGAACGTTAAGGCTCACTTACAACCACAAGCAATCTTCGGCATTAATAAGAATGAAACGACGGGACGCCGGAGACTAACGGCAGTTTATTACTGGCTATCGGAGAACAAGCAGTCAAAATGGATATCCCTCACAACGCACACTGTCACAGTTGTAAACAACCGGAGAAAAAGGAGACAATCTTCCATTTCCACTGTAAATGCCCTGCTCTATGGAGGGACAGAATGTTAACTCTGGGCCAACCGCTGCTCGAGAATTTCGAACAACTGTCTGGCTTAGACGTCAACAACCTAATAAGGTTTTTAAACCGCACAGGCAGGATAAAGTAATGCTTTAAATAACCGTTAAATAAGTTGTTAACGAGGATTTGGCAACAAAATGGTGCGGAAGCGCTAGTTGGATTCTGGAAGAATCACCACTTTAACCAACCAACAACTTAAAACCAAAGTTGCACACTAGTTGATCTCAAATACTCGACTCAGTTAAAGCCAATATTCGCCACCAAATCGATGCCATAGTACCAGACATCAACCAAATATTCACAAAAAATGCAAAGAAAAGATCTTAAATGTCTGCCATTGGAAATAATGACCAACTCCTCGATATTATTTGCGCTCATAGATCCTAAAAATCGTATTTTATTAAATTTAACTAAGTAAAATTGTAACTTTTTTTTACATATTTTTGACTAAATCCTTCATAGTTCGCATGTGTCAAGTGTGGCTGGAACACCCTGTAATGTGTGGATCAAAATGAAAGTGTTGTTTTTCACACTTACCTAACATATTATTAATCGAGTAAATATTTATGGTCTGCTTCCGATCAAGCGCTGGCATACACACACACACATTTATGTTTGCAATGTTATGAAATATGTGCAACATTGTGCCTAAGTGACAGCTGCTATAATTGACTAACAATTAAAATAGTTTATTATAGACAACACTGAAACTAGTTTATTACAGTAATACTCTGAAATTATTGTTATTTGAAGGCGGTTCTAATTAACAAGCGTAAAATTATAGATATCGGGTAGTAAAATTGTAAATTAGTTTGATCCTCATCAAAGTAAATAAAGTTTCAGACTGACACTTTTTGTAGTGGCGATCGAAGTAGGTGAGGTTAATTTAGATTCGATGGATTCCACTCTGCACGTGGTCTGGAGTGCTAGCTCTCAGTTTTAAATTTTAGTACTGACCCTCTTTGGTTTCCCATGAGGTGAATTTACTTGATAAGGCATACGAGTTGTGCTAAGTTCGCTTTTCATATAAAATGGCTATCAATTTGGGAAGTGAACTAAGTGAAGACCAAAGAAAAGATGGATAGATTCGGTTAGCGATGACCTCAAAGAGATGTACATACAAAACTGGTGGCGATTATGAAGATATGTGTGGAAGCAGTGGTCTACCCAGGACTGTTATGCTAAGAGAAAAGGCTATTAAAATCCATACATATTGCATTACCATGAAACAGGCGTGAAATTTCTTAGATGCGTCACGGTAAAGTAGCACTCATTTCGTGCCATGAAAACACCGCGAAATATGCCAGCAACATTTTTTCAGACCAATTTAGTGAGTGAAGTGCTTGATTTTGAATACCCCGAAGATATAGTATATAATTTCTAAACGAAACGTCTTCGCCAACTTATTTCACCTGGTGTTGCCACAAGACTTTTATTTTAAAAAATATCTACTTATGCCACATTTCATTTGAGTTCTAAATTTTGTATATTATATCAGAATGAAAGGTGTTTAAAAAAGTTTAAATAAAAAAAAAATTCTGGTGTTGCCACCTGAGTTTAATTGCAAATCTAGCAATTTATTACAAATTTTAATTCAATATTAACATATATGCAAGTATCAAGTGAAAGGTGTTTAAAAGAGTCTTAATAAAAAAATATATATTATATTATTTAGCTTGTATTGCCTCCTGACTTTTTTTTACAAATATAGGGTTGGTCATGTAAAATTTGCTTTTTGAATTGGCTATAAAAAAAAACTAATTAATATTTTTTCAATCTTTTTTTTTTATTTTTAAGATTGAACATTGTCATTTATGAATGAAAAATAATATCGTTCAAATGACTGCCACGACTGGCTTTACAGTAGGCCATTCGATCAACCCAATTTTTAAGCACATTTTCGATTGTTTGGGCTCCAATTTCATGAATGGCAACTTCGATTTCGTGTTTTAAAGCATCAATCGTCTCTGGATGGTTCGCATAGCATTTGTCCTTAACGGCTCCCCACAAAAAATAGTTCAACGGGCTTAAATCACAGCTCCGAGGCGGCCAATTGATATCGGAATTTCGGCTGATTATTCGGTTTTCAAAAACGGTAGCCAAAAGTTCGAGTGTAAGTTTTGCAGTGTGACAAGTTGCACCGTCCTGTTGAAACCAAATGTCGTCCATGTCATCCTCTTCAATGTTTGGAAACAATTCGTTGATCATGTCACGGTAACGTTCGCCATTTACTGTAACCGCGGCTCCTCGCTCATTTTCGAAAAAAATGGCCCGATTATGCCGCCAGACCAAAAACCGCACCAAATAGTGACTCTTTGTGGATGCATTTCCTTCTCTACAGTAACGTGTCGATTTTCTGAGCCCCAAATCCGACAATTTTGCTTATTGACGTAGCCACCGATGTGAAAATCAGAAAAGAAGAAGAAGACTCACCACTTTGGAAATAGGTTTTCACTATTTCCCAATTTTGTTTCAGCGTATAGCGTCCCATTTCGTAAATGTCAAACCTTTGAGTAAATGAAGTATGAACACATTTGACATGTCATTTGTGTTACCATTCTCAAAAAAATAGGTGGTTCAAAAAGCAAACGCTATGTGGCCCACCCTGTACTTCCACCTGGTGTTGCCACAAGACTTTTAATTCAAAAGTATCCACTTATGACACATTTCATTTGAGTACTTAATTAGATGAAAGTACTAAATCTAAAGATAAAAGGTGTTTAAAAAAGTTTAAATATATAAAAATATTTCTTTCTGGTGTTGTCGCCTGAATTGTATTGCAAATCTAGCAATTTATTGGAAATTTTAATGCAATATTAACATATGTATATGCAGGTATCAAGTGAAAAGTGTTTAAAAGAGTTTTAATAAAAAAAATATTCTTAGCTGGTGTTGCCACCTATTTTTTTTTAATAAAGAAATTGGCTAGAGAAACCAATTAGATGTAAAAATGTGAAGATAAAAATATATTTAATCCAATACGAATTTTAAATGGTGTTGCCATCTAATTGTACATAAAAAATAATAAATTAAATTAAATTTCACTCCGCTGTAACAAACCTTATAATTCTAGAAAAAATAAACCCAGTTGAAATGATTTCGACACTTCGTTATATTCGGCTGTCGAACAACATGAATTAGCTGCTTGTCCAGCCGAATTTTTAAATAACCTAAAGGATTTAAATGGCGGCCGCAATGGGTTGGTGCGTGACTACCATTCGCAATTCAATTAGTATATATATACATATAAAGGATTTAAATAATCTAACGGCTGACGCGCTTTGTTAAACTCGACAAAAATCGCTTAAGCGGTTATCACACCAATCAAGAAGACGAAAAATTGTCTACGATAAAACTAACGCCTAACTTTCCAACAGTTAACCAGCCTTACGTTAATTACAAAATTAGCCAGACGTTGAGAAAACGGCCCGTAATGCTTCATATCTACAGTGGGTAACGAACGTGCTACCGAGCCCAGAACGCTAGACGCTAGCCACATGCGACATTCCACTACATAAACACTAAAAACTAGTTAATATCTTCCACTTGCCTTCTAAGCGCAAATCGCAACCAAAATCGACAACATTTTTATGTGAAAATATCAGCAAATCATCCGACCGACGATGTTGTTACATGTGCGAGTACGAGTAAAAGTGATTTATGATCATGACAATTAGTGACAGTACAACAACTTCCGTTCATTTGGTATTTTTGTCGCATACCAATCGTGCAATTATTGTTGTTCAATCGAAAAAGAGATAAAAAAACGAAAAAGTGTGACCAACGGATCAGTAACTAATGGAAGTTCCATGTAAACATGAGAAAACTATCACGACACGCGGAGCAATCCAAGCGATTGCTCATAAAAACAGAAAATTGTATGCAAATATTTTACTCACCCACACATATGCGCACACACTTACATATATATACATATATAATCTATACGTTTAACCATTAGAATTTGTGCTAATAGCCATCATTTTGAAATTGTTTGTTTATTTTTCAGCACAAATAATTGGAGAATTGCAATTAATTTCAACATCAAAGTAATGCCTGGCGGCTGCGCTTGTGTGGCGATGGTTGTAAAAATGCTAAAATATGTTGCCACCAAAGGTGATTATATTCGTATGACTTGTGTGTATGTATTTGGGTATATATGTATAGGGTGGGTTATGTAAAATTTGCTCTTTGAATCGGCTTTAAAAAAAAAAAACTAATCAATATTCTTTCAAACTTCTTTTTTTTTATTTTTAAGATTGAACATTGTCATTTATGAATGAAAAATAATATCGTTCAAATGACTGCCACGACTGGCTTTACAGTAGGCCATTCGATCAACCCAATTTTTAAGCACATTTTCGATTGTTTGGGCTCCAATTTCATGAATGGCAACTTCGATTTCGTGTTTTAAAGCATCAATCGTCTCTGGATGGTTCGCATAGCATTTGTCCTTAACGGCTCCCCACACAAAATAGTCCAACGGGCTTAAATCACAGCTCCGAGGCGGCCAATTGATAGTGGAATTCAAAAACGGTAGCCAAAAGTTCGAGTGTAACATTGGCAGTGTGACAAGTTGCACCGTCCTGTTGAAACCAAATGTCGTCCACGTCATCCTCTTCAATTTTTGGAAACAACTCGTTGAGCATGTCACGGTAACGCTCGCCATTTACTGTAACCGCAGCTCCTCGCTCATTTTCGAAAAAAATGGCCCGATTATGCCGCCAAACCTAAAACCGCACCAAACAGTGACTCGTTGTGGATGCATTTGCTTCTCTACAGTAACGTGAGGATTTTCTGGGCCCCAAATCCGACAATTTTACTTGTTGACTTAGCCACCAATGTGAAAATCCGGAAAGAAGAAGAAGACTCACAACTTTGGAAATCGGTTTTCAATATTTCCCAATTTTGTTCAAGCGTATAGCGTACCATTTCGTAAATGTCAAACCTTTAAGTAAATTATGAACACATTTGACATGTCATTTGTGTTACCATTCTCAAAAAAATAGGTGGTTCAAAAAGCAAACGCTATATGGTCCAACCTGTATGTATGATGTATGGGCATATGTAAGACATTCATGTAAGTATGTATGTACGGCTATGCGAATGTATGTATGTATGTACGTATGCAGGCACAATTTTAAGTTCGCTTTAAATGCGCTATTTGTCAACTACCTGTCACTGATACTTCGTCTGCAGTGCCTGCACTGCTTCTGACTGATTCATTTTTCTTGATATTGGCGCCGAAAAAGTCAGCTTGATTTCAATTAACTATCATTTTTAAATCGTTTTCGGGCTTGCACTTGTTAGTAAAATGTTTATGCTCCGATTGGTTCACACATTTACATGCAGTTCTAAATTTTCGAGTTTATACCCTGCCGAAATCGCGTGTGGTCCATGCACAAATGCCAGAAGTACTCCATAAGGGATCGGGAGTGGTCCAATAATAATCCAAAGAAATGAGTAAAATGTGGTCGAATTAATATTGCGTTGTCCTAAAGCAGGAATCTGTACTCCAGCTTTGCACTGCAATTTCAATAGGTCGAGCCAGGGAGTACCAAGAGATTTGGTGGTTCCTGAAATACTCAGGCTCATTGTATTTATAGCTCTGGGAACATGGTAGATAGTGAAGGAGGAAAGGAGAGAAGTATCCATAGCGTTATTCCGTGCATTACCCCTATGGATTAGAAGCTTTAAAAGCTAAGAGTGCATAATTTTGTGCTTTCGATAATTAGCATCTGAATTTGGGCATTAAAATTTATTTTTTATTATAATTTATTATTTATTTAAGAAATGAGGCTGTATCTGCAGGATAGGATAGGATAAATCGCTGCCCATGCGAGGGCGCCCACTTGGGTAAATAATAAAATTTCGTCCGCTACTGATGAATGTCACCAGGAGTGTGATATTTAAACTCGCAATATACGTTGCTGTAGCAAAAAAGTGAGCGCCCAGATGTCTAAGACTTTGCCCGAGTAGAGCCGGGTTGCTGAGATGATTCCACCGCATCCTCCTAACAGCTTCTGCAGAAAAGACTTGAAGCAATCTCAAGTCTCATCGCATGGGTACCTAACGGACAATATGCGGTAAGGATACCTACCGAATTCGAGAGATGCAGCTGTGTTAAAAAACCATAGGGCTGTTGTTCGCTCGAGCGCCCCCGATCTATCCGTGGCCAGAAGGATTTCACGACTTTGCACATTTACGCACAAGGCCAGCGCGTGCTGTGCGGATGCAAGACTTATCTTTCCAGGTGCAGATCACAGGATCTGAAGGGATCCACAGTCGTCTCGCTTTGCGATGAAACTGTTTCTGTAAGACTTTCAAGTCTTTGGTAATACATTGCTGTTGGAAGTTACAGAATTCGTATATAGTATCAACCCATCTCACTGTGATGGGTCTTGAGCAATTCTGTTGCCAAGACCTGGTAGCGGCTGAGGTGTGTTACAGAGGTAGACGCGGATGGTCGAAGTTTGTGATTGCCCTTCCAGAGCATCGTAAGGAAAATAAGCAGATCCTTACGATGCTCTGGTAGGGCTAACACCTGGGAAGGCCACTAGCCTCGCGAGGTTCTGTGAGCGGCGTAATCTGGGCCTATCCTATGTTGCGATGCTAATGCCCAGCATACAATCTGGGGCAGCAGCAAGTGCAATGGACGAGGCTCTCGACTATTCGAATTTATCTCTTCCTCTTGCCTAGACATACATAACAAGGGCTCACAGCCAACTTTTGTAACTGCTAGCAGGTAGGAGGTGATTGATCTTACCCTATCAAACTCAGAACTTGGGCGGTCAAACAAGAACTGGAGAGTCCTTGCCGAAGATACGTGCTCAGACCACAGGTACATTGAGTTTCAGTGTGGCGAGGAGGCACAAATGCCATTGCCCTCTAGAAACCCCAGACAACCAGACTGGCAGAAGTTTAGGGGGGCGCTGCGGGACCTTGACGTGACGCCAACAAGACTTCGAAAAGAACAGGCCATTGAGGCGGCTGCTGAGAAACTCAACGCTACCCCAACCGAATGTTTTGAGTCAGCCTGTCCAATTCGACATCTCCCTCAGCGGACTTCCGTTCCTTGGTGGAATTGAGAGCTCCGGATGTTGAAGCGTGAGTCGAGCAAGCTTCCAAACCGCGCACTCCAGACTAACCTTGCTGAGGACTGGGAGCGATACCGTGATGCTCGGAGGAACTAGAAGAGGCTTATTCGAGAATCGAAAAGAGCCTAATATAGGGAATTCTGCAGAGGTAGTGAATCTCTGAGTGACACGGCCAAATTGGTTAGAATCCCAAGTGCAAAGCTCGAGTTACTTAGAAAATCTGATGGCTCCTTCACGAGCGGCAAAGTGAGACACTCAGCTTGCTGATGGAATCTCACTTTCCTGGTAATCAGATAAGCGTCAGCCGGCAAAAGCCCTTATTGATAGAGGCGGTTGTCAGAGTTGTTACACCTTCTCGGCATGACCGGTTCGTTGCCAGATCTGTGGTGAATGAGGCCGCCATTCGATTTACCATCAAATCTTTTGGCGGCTACAAGTCACCCGGACCAGATGGCATATATCCTGCCATGCTGAAGGAAAGCGCAGAGTCCGCGACAGCAACCTTGAAGAAAATCTTCTCTGCATGCCTGGTACTGGCCTACATAACACGCCCCTGGAGGATGGTGAGGGTCGCCTTCATCTCAAAGGTTGGAAGAGACGACTACACCAGCCCCAAAAGCTTTAGATCCATCAGCATGACTTCTTTCATGCTTCTAGCTTCCAGTTTCCCTTAAAGCTTCTGATGTCTCTCACGACGATTGCGTGCGATTTTTTTGGTCTTGATGTGATGTAAAGGGTGGTTAAGTTTTAAGGGCCGGTGTTGATTTTGAATAAAATCCAAGTTTTTAGGAAATTATTGTCATGTCTCTTTATTATGATAATACTGGTATAGCTCAATTATGTATGTAACAAAATATTGGCCAAATAGCCGCTGCAACTTCGGCGGCACAACTCCAGCCGATGGCCCAAATTTTCGATGACGCTGAGGCATAATTGAGGTTCTATGCCGTTAATGTGCCGATTTATCTCACCCTTTAGCTCTTGAATTGTTGCTGGCTTATCGACGTACACCTTTTTTTTCAAATAACCTCAAAGAAAGAAGTCCAACGGTGTCAAATCATATGATCTTGGTGGCCAATTGATATCGCCGCGAAGGGAGATTATTCGGCCATCAAATTTTTCGCGCAAAAGAGCCATTCTTTTGTTAGCTGTGTGACAAGTGGCACCATCCTGTTGAAACCACATATCGTCCACATCCATATCTTCAAATTCAGGCCATAAAAAGTTCATTATCATCTCACGATAGCGAACACTATTCACAGTAACTGCCTGACCGGCCTCATTTTGGAAAAAATACGACCCAATGATGCCGCCGGCCCATAAACCGCACCAAACAGTCACTCTTTGTGGGTGCATTCGTTTTTCGGCAATCACTCTTGGATTATCATTCGCCCAAATGCGGAAATTCTGCTTATTGACGAATCCACTGAGGTGAAAATGTGCCTCATCACTGAAGATGATTTTCTTCACGAAGTGCGCGATATGCATTTTGATTTGAACGCCCATTTTCATATTAAGCCTGAATAACTTTAACGCGTCGCTCGATTGTGTATCTTTCCGTGGTTCAAATTGAGTTAGTCTGAAATTGAAAAATGTCAAATGAAATGCAGAAAAAATTTGATGGTTAGGTGTGGTTCCCATTCAACATCGGCCCTTGAAATTTAAGCAGCCTTTATAAGAATTGAATGGTCGGAACCGGAAAGGCTCAGTGCCCAGTGCCCTTTGAAACTGCGTTTATCTCTTATGACGATGAGGCAAATTGGTGTTTTCATGAATAAAAAGCATTATTTTCTGCACCCGCAGCTTTCCAAAAAGCTTCGACAGTACAGATAATAGACTAATTGGCCGGTATGAGGATGCTTGGCTTATAATGAAATTGAAATTTTTTACAGTTTATGTCAAAGCAAATCTATCCCCTTTGGTGTTGTTTCGTCAGTTGATTGGCGCCCGATTGTCAAAGTGCTGGTATTTATACCACATTTCCCGCTTCTTCCTGCAGCTGAAATTTGACAATAGTGCACCAAGTTGTTGTTTTTGTAGCATCAATATCACCTCGCATAGATTCGCATTGGTTTCTGTTTTGGAAGTGTAAAAACAAGAGAAAAAATATACTAACTTTGACTTGCCTTACTTCTCTATGACTTTGAAACGAATTTAAAGTTAGAAGAAACGAGTGCACTAAAACTTAGTTACGGTAGTAGTTGACTGGGAAATCACCGGCGGGGTATGTTTTCTTGTATATGCTGATGTGTGTACGCATGCATTTGGGTTCATAATCGTAGCTGTTGATTTCAGCATCACCTTCGCGAAAATATCAATTTTTCGATTGGGCTACGACAGCTAGTAATTGGCCACTCATTAAGATTTTTTCTTATACACAAATATACAGAAATTTATACACATTTCAAAAAAATTCCATACATTCATGCGCATACGTCGTCGTCGTCAATTGCCTTTCAACACAACAACAATTTGAAATAGACAACAGATAGTCAATCAGTTAATTGCGAGTTTCAAATGCACCAACTTTGCAGTACAAACACTAAGCACATACAGACATGCATACATACATATATACAAACATACAAATACACGCATAGATATGTGCACAACTATGTGTGTGACAATTTGCTGTACATTCACAATAGCAACATCTCTATTTGTTAGAATCGAAATACCAAGAAATGTTGTGTTTAAGTCGGAATTGAAAAGCTCATAAAGCGATTTTGCACGCAAGTATTTGCGATAATATCGAATGAAAAATTTATTTGACGCTAGTACAAATGCCGATAAGTTATGACTTTAGCAATGGCTAACCTGCGCCTTGTCTCATTTTTCTACGAGTATACATACAGATGCGTGTTCGAATACTACCTTTTTTCGTGTTTGGTTTTTGTTTTTTGCTTTGTAAATGCCAACATATGAATATTTAACAGTTGGCGTTGCATATTAAATTAAAAGAGGTCGAATGTTTTTTAAAATCTGATTGTCAATCGGAAAATGTGAACGCCAATGGACGCTGTCTATCCAATGTAATGAATGCATGCACACAGATCCATGTGAGAATACATATAAGTATGCGTGAATAACGAAGAAAATATTGAGTTTTATCTTAAATCAATTTGAAATTTAAATTTGATTGAGTGTGGTTGGTTAGGTTGGGTTGCGAAGAGGGATTACAAGAATGATGAATTAAAAGATTTGGTCATGCGAAGCAAGATTGTGGGCGTAACTTTGGCTGCTAGATTATAGCGGACTTGACAGCAAAATTGTGTCCTCTCATTTCTCACGTATTCTTGCGCTCTTCCAATCCGCCGTTGCTCATCCGGTAGGTTAGGTTAGGTTCCTATGGCAACCGGCTTGGAATAGTCAAATCACTTGGCCTACATATGTAGGTCCGTTGCGGTATCACTGTGTAACACGGGAACCTTAGTGTTTATTCATCGTGGAAGAAGCGTAGGAACCACATCAGACGCACGCCGCAAATATTTATTTATTTATTTTATTATTTTAATAATTTCTCTATTTTATTTATGAAGCGTGGAGTACATAGTATCCCAACACCGGATAGTTTCGTAAGAGAATCGAAAGAGTATTTGCCTAACAACATCGCTCTACTCCCCGATAAGGCTACATAATTACGGGGGAGATGCTATACTGTTTCTTTCTCTTCCTCGTCTCTACAAGTTCTGCAAAATTCTTGAAGAGCCTAGAAGAGTGCTTATCTAACCAAGCCAATGACCGGTGACACAAGCCACAACCTTCGAGATGTTTTCTCTTGAGAGATTGAGCAATTCTTTTGACCTTTTCTTATCTATTTGCGGCCAAATTAACCTGGTGGTAGCACAACTATTTTCTTCTCTCCATGACCTATTGGCCTCCTGAAGAATAATATTTTTTAGCCTTTTGTAATTTGCAAGTCGCGATAGGAATTCCAATATTGTCTCGGTTTTCAAGAAGTCCCCCTCAAGAAGTACCCTTTCTGGCTAACTCATCGGCCTTGCAATTTCCTTCAATATCTCTATGTCCCGTAACCCATACATGGCTGACCTTGAAGACAGTGCTAATATCATTTGGAGCTGCCAGGCATTCCTTAGCAACCTTTGATCTTAGTATAACTGCCTCCTTTGATTTGAGGCCGCGATATCCGAGATGATACAATATTTATCATAGTTTTTCTTACGGTGTATGTGTTAAGGCCACCACCGTAGCCGAATGAGTTGGTGCGTGACTGCCATTCGAAATTCAGAGAGAACGTAGGTTCGAGTCTCGGTGAAAGATCAGAATGAAGAAAAAAGTTTTTTCTAATAGCGTCCGCTCCTCGGCAGGCAATGACAAGACTCCGAGGGTATTTCTGCCATGAAAAAGCTCCTCATAAAAATATCTGCCCTTCGGAGTCGGCTTGAAACTGTAGGTCTCTCCATTTGTGGAACAACATAGGCGAAGGCGACGATAAAGTCGAAGACGAATTGCTTGCGAACGAGATGTAATTAACAGTTAAAACGGATTTGTCTTTAGATGATCAATTGTTTCTAATTGCAAACTATTTCTTTTAACGTAAAACTAACTTTAAATAAATTTGTCTCGAGAATTACACCACTTGTATAAAGGGTTGTAAACTAGTACGCCTGATGGGCATGACTTTAGAAAACACTTGGGCAAAAGTGAGAATCCAAGATAACCGTTTTGAAGGGATCTCAAGTGTAAAACAACGAGATGCGCTTTCATCCCTGCTTTTCAGCCTGGTACTACACGCGCTTATAACTGATATATGTAGCTCCCGGTGGCACAATTTTTTGCAAATCTACACAAATTTAGCCATAATTTCAGCCATAACTTTGGAATGGTTATTGAATTTAAGCATCTTGGAGTTATGCTGAGCGCACAGCACATTTTGCAATACAAGTCAGGATACAAACTGCAAATAAGTCTTACTTCGCTCATATAAAGTTGATGAAGTTGAAATTACTTTCCAAAAACCAGAAACTTCGAATTTACAAAACTGTCATAAGATCTACACTCACATACGGCTGAGAAGTCTGGGTTCTGAAATCTAGTGAAATCGATGAACTAAATTGTTTTGAAAGAAAGATTCTGAAAAAAATATATGGACCTGTGCGACTTGACGAGTTAGACACATTTATCAGGTGTGCAAATGTAATGAGGTATGTCAAAGCACAAAAGGTTCGATGATCACATTTCACGAATGAGCAACGATAGAACTCTAAAAAAGATTTTCGAAACAAATCCACAAGGCGGTCAAGAAAACGATGAACGAGATGACATCGAAGGCGACTTTGCAGCCCTGGGGATATCTGATATCAAACGAAAGGCTGATAACCGAGTGACGAGGGGACGAATTGTAACAGAAGCAATGGTTCACCCCGAACAGTGATGCTATAATAATGATGATGATGTATGAAGAGTTACGGCAAGACAAACGGGTGTTTTTTGAATACTCAAAAATGTCAATTGATACGTTTGATTACATTTTGTCAAAAATTTAGCTATTTATTGTAAAACAAATGAAAAGTTTCAATAAAACGCCGAACGTGACCGCTGAAAGATTGTGTGCATGTTTAAGAAGGTAGATATCCTAATGGAAAATGTTTACATATTTGCCCATTACTTTTGGGGTAGTTAGCACATAAAAGCACTATCTAGACTTTTCGAAAAGTAACCCTTCCTCCATGTGACCCCTGGGGACCCATTTGAAAATGACACAGAAACCCATTCGCAGTATTTTTTTAATCCAAGATAGTTTATTTTAATTACGTAAATTTTCATTAATATATTTTTCAAAAGTAGCTCGTTTTTACGACACAGTTGCAAGCAATTGAATGGAATGTAAACATAACACTACAAGCGATTCGCCTTCGACAAAAGTACCGCACAGCTTCACAGCTTGCGCAACATCTTCTTCTTCATCCTCATCTTCATCCTCATCTTCATCTTCTTCTTCATCTACATCTTCATCTTCATCTTCATTTTCATCCTCATCTTCATCTTCATCTTCGTCTTTGCTTCCAGTCTGTCTGCTACCTAAGAGCTGTGCGCCGAAACATTCCTCTAAACGGGCTCCTTTTAACAAATTCAGATGTTATTCTGTTCACATACTTTCTATCACATTTTCTTTAACTACTTCTGCAGGGAGAACTTGCTGGTAAGGAGCGTCAAATGATGATTAATACAAGAACCCTTTGCCTAGTTTTGGTTAGCCTTGAGTGAAGTTTAGTATTTGTCATATCTCACCAATGTCATAACTACCTTAAACTCTACACTCATTGCATTTGTCCCAATAGGCCATTATGGGTGATTATAATATTGTATTATAATTATTATTTGCGAGAGCGGCAACCAGGGGCACAAAGTGTCGAAATAAATTTAATTCATTGGCATCAATTTGCAGCCTTTAACTTTATCTGTGGCCACGTGAGCGAATCGTCACAGTCTCCACTTCACCTCCATGTTTGGTCATCCTCCACGACGAAACCTTGTGGGTTCTATTCCGACGACATTCTGTTGATGTCAATAGCAGGCTTACGGAATTCGTTCGTGAATCTCAATTTCAATTGGTACTTGGAGTAGCAGCTCGTCATTTGATAGTCAGTTATCAAACCATCAGATATGCAAAATGGCTCTAAGACAGCGATTTATAACAGTTTTAATTCTTTTTGTGGTTAAGACCTCTACAGGCCATCTTTTACAGCCCCATTTGAGTTAAAAATCCGCAGCTTTGTTGTACCTGAACTAACAATTACCGACCCACAAATATCGGCGGGAATTCTTTATCTCCACATCACCGCCGTCTGGAGCAATGAAAAGCTGTCTTCGTCTTGGACAAAAGACATCATCGTGAAGCTGCCCAAGAAAGGCGACCTGCGTGACTGCATAGTGATCATACAAAGTAGGCTCAAAGATACCGCACGCTTCTTAAAAAACGAGCAAGCTGGTTTTCGCCCTCACCGAAACTGTGTTGACCAAGCCACCACACTTCGGATTGTACAATAGTAGAACAGTCAGTTGAGTGGCGTTTCCCGCTAGACTTTAAGAAGGTGTTCGACACTATCAAACGAGACGCAATATGGCTGGTACTGAGTAGAAAGGGAGTTCCCGCCAAGATAATCCGCCTCATCAAAGCTCTCTACGAGAACTCCGAACTGGCAGTGCTTCACGAAGACGATATCAGCGATCCATTCACTACCAACGCAGGCGTAAGGCAAGGTTGTCCCTTGTCGCCCCTTCTCTTCGCTATCGTCCTTGATGCCGTCATGAACCAACTGACCCTGCACAAAAGAGGCATCGTAAGGGGTTTCACCAGACATCTTGAGCACCTGAACTTTCCTGATGATATCTGCTTCCTCTCTCACAAATTCACTGACATGTAAGCGAAGGCGAACAGACTAGTCGCGCTGGCACGCACTGTCGGACTAGAGCTCAACATCGCCAAGACCAAGGCTATGAAAGTTACCCGCAATAACACAAGACAGATATTTGTTGACGGATGCGCGATGGAATTTGACGAAAGCTTCTGCTACCTCGGCTGCATCATCATGGCTGCATCATCATGGCTGCATCATCATCAACTGCTGGGAGTTCGCAAATCTCCAGGCGCACTAAACTACGAATATTCGGCTCTTGCGTAGTCCGTATTGTTGAACGGAAGCGAAACATGGCTGGTCTCTAACACCATCACTCTGAGGCAACAATCCATTGTCAACAAATGCCTCCGCATCATCTGCAGAATATTCCGGTCAAACACCATCAGTAACAACGCACTGTGGAGATTAACGAACGAGGAAGTCATCCTGAGGCACTTTGCTTGGCAGCGCTTTTTGACATTACATTTTGGACCTGCAAAGACGCCGCTTCTCCAAAATGGTAAGTCAACTGAACCGTATTCTCTATAAAATCAATGTTCTCTGGTGATTGAGGAACTCATCCTGAGGCAAATCAAACGCAGAAAGTGGCGATGGATAGGTCACACATTGAGAAAACCACCAGATAGTAGCTCGAGAATGGCACTGGATTGGAACCCGCAAGGGAGCAGAGGTCGCGGTAAACCAACAAAACACTTGGAGAAGGTTGTTGTTGCGCGAACTAGCAGATGCCGACATCTCATGGGACGGTACAAAAATAACAGCACAGAATCGTGTACGATGGAAGAGTCTTCTCGAGGCCCTCTGCTCTCGAAAGGAGTGAACAAGTAAACAAAAAAAAAAAAAACAGTAGATTTTAGTAGCCCACGACTTAACTTAACTTAACTTCTTTATATCAGGGTCGAAATCAGCTAAAAAGCATTATTTGATAAAGATAGCAAGTGAAACAACACGACCCCTCGTCGTAGATAGTTTTTTGCTGTTGATTAGTGTAATGGCACCAAGTTGATAGATGCGCACAATTTTTCATCGCTTGCACTTCATACAACATAGAAAAGTCTCCACCTACGCAGCCAACTAAGTATGCATCTCCGCTCATTTGCATGCCAACTCTATTATTATCGAAAAACTTAAAATTTCATTCATTATTTAGTTTTCATAAATCTCATCATTAGTCAGTCAGTTACTCAGCAGTTATCTGGCCACTTAGCTATTTAAACGCTTAATTGCTTAGCTACTCAACGCTAATCTCAAAACGAAAAAAAAAAAATTCAAAAACAAATAAATAAATTCCGACATGCCACTGAGTTACATCCCATTTCAATTAACTTTTTGATTTATCACCATTTCATTGAGTTTTAACGCCAACTAAATGTTCTCACTCATATCTATGCATGTGTGTGTGAGTGTATTAGCAAATGTGAGCATGAACTCGGTAATGAATGAGAAGATGTTTGAAATATTAGATATTAATCGATAGTAGCTCAATTTTATGAGTATCGAATGCGCATAAAATTAAATTGGAAATTTATGGTCGATAGGCGTATGCAGCCACCTCTTTTACCATTCAGAATACAAAAGCAGAAACAAACAACAAATGAACAACGCAGCAAAACGCTTTTGATTGTAACCAACTGGCGGTATATACACATAGCCATACCTAGTTTTTGGTACAGCATCGCACTGCTCATTATAGGTTGTATACAGGGTGCGCCAACACAATCCGTTTAATGGAATTACGGAATAACTTTGACTATTCTCAAACGATTGTAGTCATCAATTACGCTTTTTTAATTCCAATTTCGTACATACTCAACTATATATCGAATGGGGGTATTGAAATAGCGTCGCTTTACATTGTAAATAACGCAGGCCAATTTTGAATTAAGAAGCAGATTACCTTTGGTTTGAAAATGCTGTAGCCGAATCTGACTGGGAATAGCCGGCGGCTTGTTAGGCTTTCGAAATACTCCTGCTTAAAAGTGCACAAAACACAATTTTTTACTTTATTTGGGGTTATGTAACATCGTGAAAAAATCTAACTTATGGTATTATGTATTTTTTTCTTTCTTGTTCACTCCTCTCGGGAGCAAAGCGCCTCGACAAGACTTCTCTCGCGTTGGTTTCGTTAATCTATTTCATTTCTGACAGAGTAGGTGATTAGCCTGCCGCTATCAGTCCTAAGTAGTGGGGATGGCCAACTACCGTTGTTTAAGAACAACGCCTTCTTTACTGCTTGGAGCGCCATCTGTGTTTCACATTTTTCGGACAGAAGGATCACACGGATGGTTGAGGACTTCACTAAATTACGTGTGTCTGCACTATTACCGCGGCTGCCCGCTTCCTCTTGCTGGCGCCAAAGATGCAATTTGTAGCTATGTGTTTTTCTTTGTTTTTTTGCTTCATTTAGCAGCCACAATGCAAATAATGCGCAAACTATTGTGCGGGAGTAAGGATGGAAAGGATAAGTTTTTGTGGTTGAGGAATGAAATTGGAGGATTTTTTGTTGTTTTTAGGTAGGTAAATTTGGAAAAGGGCAAGGGCCATGCTTTACGTGGGATTCGAACCCACAACCTCTGGGATGGCAGGCTAGTGCACTTACGCTAGACTACCCGGGCCTAGACTACCTATAGTATTAGGTTGGGGAATAAATACGTAGCGTTTTTTTATTTAAATTAAACAAAAAACAATAATTATATCAATAAGTTCATCTCCCCACTTCTCGAACAATTTGTTGATGCCGTTCCAGGTTCGGAAAATACGGCGGATGCAGAAGGACCTCTCATACGAGCTCTTGGAGAGCGGCTTTGACAACTTGTGCAACATGAGGTCTGGCGTTGTCGTGAAAGAGTGTCGATCAGATATTTTCAGTCGAATAGCCTCATTCACGCAGTGTAGCTGAGAAATGTTGACCAAGGCATTCATTTCGAGCATTTCCTAATACTCCATGCCATCCCAGTCCCACCAAACTCATATCGTGATCTTCTTTGGATGAAGATCCGACTTGACTCTCGGCTTTGGCGTATCTCATGAAGCCACTAACTACTTTTTTTGCTTCATATTGATGTACCTATAGGCACCATTTCTCATCTCCCGTCATTCGATACAAAAAAGCGTTGTTTATGACGGCGTGTTGCTCGAAGGCCCGCAAGATGTTAAGAAGCAGTCTGAAGACGACTTTCTTTGTTTTCTTCGTTTTTTCCGCCAATTCACGACTGGTTTGGCGACTGTTCGCCTTTAAAAGTGATTTGAGACAATCTTCATTGAATCAAGAAGGCCTTCCGCCTTTCGGGACGTGTTATCGAAGTCAAAGTCACAATTTTTGAATTTTGCAAACCGTTTCCGTGCTGTGGACTCGCTCATGACAACTTCTCCATACTTGTCGCAAATATCCCGGGCTGCTTCGACAGCTTTTTGACCTGGATAAAAAGCAAAGAAGAGCAGTTGTCAAAAATGTTGATTTTTGTCTCCTCGATATTCCATTTCTAAACCTCGAAACTAATAAAAAATTAAAGTACTCAAAAAAAGTTGTCAAAATTAACATACATAGTTTTGTAGAGCAGAAAGAGTTCTATCGAGTGAATACTTACCCTTTGCCAAACAGCAAGCAAATCGTTTTGAAATAAAAGAAAATATAAAAAAGCCATGAACTTATTCCCCAACCCAATACTTTAACTTATGATAAAGACCGAAGTTGCAAAAGGGTAAGAATGTATTGAAAAATGCAAATTGTACCTCTGTAAGTTACAGTAGACATTTTCCGTTTTGACTTATTTCTGGCATTTAAGTGGAGTTTTGATCTATGGTGCATTAAGAGACTTTTAGTAAAATGGTATGATTAATACTTTTACTGTACATTTTAACTCGTTTCATGCCTCTGTTTTGCTTATTTTTGGCCCTTTTCTAGAAAAGACACAGAAAGGACCCCTCAAAATGTTCTTTCAAAATGTTGCCCGTTATTTTTTCCATAAAACTGCTGAACACATCATGTATCTAAAATCAAAGGATCACATACTTTTCTATGCCGATTTTCCATGAAAATGCGCAATATGCCTCATGACATTGTATTTGGCTAAGTGCGATGATGTTCAAGCAATTACGCTGAGGTTCACCATATTGCATCGAGCACTTGGAATTTTTTGATGTAAAGTTCTGATCTCAAAGTTGCATACGCTGTCGAAGAAGCTTTGAAAATGATTCGCAGTAGCATTTTCTCTTAATGAAGCAATGGATTTCGAAGTGAAGTAATCGACCTCTTTGCACAAATTTTCGCAAATTTTTTCAAACCTACTAGCAAAGATCTGGCTCAAAAATTGTAAGTTCGATGTAAAAGACTTAATCCAACAATAAATAATAATAATAAATATAAACTACTCGATAACTAAAGACTTTAGATTTTAAGACTTTAAATCAGGGTTATCACAGGCAAATGAAAAGTTCACAGTAAATTTGCTTTCGTTTACTTAGACCTGCCATAAGTTATGTTACAAGTTAAATAAGTTATAGATATGAAAAGATAATACTTTTTTAATGAAGTCAGTTATATTTAATGATGCAAATATTAACAAAAAAATTTTAGATTTTCATTCGAAATGATCACCATTTGCTTTTACGCAAGCCTTCAAACGATTAGGCAGCGTCGCTGCTCGAACCAAAGATTGTTTGAGACTCTCCAAATCTACTTGAAGTCTTCGACAGGCCATGTTCTCCAATTCTGATCCCAAACTGTAGCCCAATGGACTCAGATCCGGGCTTCCGGACGACCAATCTTCAGTGGCTATGAGCCCAAGAATATTATTTTTCGTCATTGCTGGGTGTTTTTTGTCTTATGGGCTGAGGCGGAATACTGTTGCAAGAGCTAACGCCCTCTTGAAGAGAGTACTACTCAATTGCTTCATCACGCCTTCTAAGATATTCTCCTGGTACACTTTTGCCCCGGTTTTAACCACTTTCTCGCAGAAATGAGAAGATGTAACACCTTTACAAGGTAGTCCCCACCAAACCATTACGGAGACAACTCCGAGTGTATTTCTACTATGAAAAAACGCTTATAAAAAAAGTCATCTGTCTTATCAAGAGTACTTATCATTTACTTAGTCAAAGCTGTCTTTGGAAATTAGTTGAGATAAATTGTAAATAGAAAAGCAGAAATTTTCCAAATCCATTCCGCGTTGTCGGCGTAATTCCATATTTCCATTAACCAGACTGAGATGGCACCCCCTGTGCGTATAAATGTATATAAGTATGTAAATAAATAAAAAAATAAATGCACACACACATGCACTTACACACACACACAGCTACAGTTTCATTGAAGGCTACCACTTATAGTAGAAATATTCAGCTACAGATCTGTAGTTGTAAATCTGGTTATTTATTGAATAGTTAGAGCAATAAATTCCAAGTATTTAAATTGCTTTCATTTTATAAATGGCTTATCACAACTATATAAAGCCTTAATATTTATTATGTCGTTTCTGCATTTACATATTAATTTTGAACATAGAAGCTCATAAAGAAATGATTTGCGGCAAAGAAGTACTATTTTTATTATATTTCTGGCGAAGCGGCTTGTTGTTCTTGACTTTAATTCCTGATCGATAAAATACTCGTGTAGAATTCCAACTAAAGGGTGTTTCAAGCGGCACACAAAGTTACATCTCAACAGTCGAGTATAGCGTATCCGCCGATTTGACGTTTTTAAAATACTTATAAATATATAATAAATATAAGAAGAAGGTGCCGTAATAACGGAACGGACGAGTAGAGTTTTATGATGAAAAAATGAAATGAAAAAAGTAAAATACCCTGGAATTTGTGGATTTTCATCTGGTCATTTAAATAATAGTTAAATCAAAACCAAAAAAAAAAAAAACAACGGCACCCTCTCAATTTGTTTGGTTAACAACACCTGCCAAAGTTTGCAAGTAATCCACAAACAATATTCCATCCCAAAAAACGGATGCTAACAACTTCTTGGACGATTTCTGGACGCGAAGTCGTTTCGGAGCCGAAGAACCAAGTTCACACCACTCTTTAGCCTCTTGTTTTGATTTAGCATCATAGTGATAGACCCAAGTCTCATCCATTGCCATGAATCGATGCACAAAATTCATTTTATTCTTCCGAAAACGTTCTAAATGTTGATGAGAAAGTCGCATTCGAATGTGGTTTTGTTCCATTGTTAGTGAATGCGGCACCCATTGTGTGGCACAGCTTTCGGCTTTCTGAATCTCAACACCTCAGAAAAAGTATTGCTTACACTTCCCAATGAGATGCCTAGGGCTTCTACCTAATCTCGTTCAGTCATTCGACGATTTTCCAATACGATTTCCTGTATTTTTTCTATGAATTCTGGTGTTGTTGCTGGGTTTGTTTTTGGTCGTACTTGGTGTGGATCGTTTTCAAGGCTTGTTTAAATTCAGCAACCCATCTTTCTACTATACTAATTGATGGCGAAAAGACCTTATATACGTTCTGCATTCGTTCATAAATTTCCTTTCATTTTAAACCTTCCAAAAATAAAAATTCAATCACTGTACGAAACTGGATTTTTTCCATTGTAGTGATAATTCTCCAATGCTGTGACACATCGATACTAAATGGTTTATAAGCAAACAATGAATTGACGGATTGAAAAGACACACATTCGTCCATATAAAGAGTGCCCCCACATAACAAAAAAAATGTAGACTAGTCTCAATTATGGAACCTTAAAAGCTTATTGAACAACCTGTTGTTGTTGTTGTTGCTGAAGTGGTTGAATATTTCCCCTGAAATAATCCTAGTTAGTGACCAGCACTATTTTACTACCACCGTCCTCGTATAATGATGTTTTTTTTTTGTTTTATGTTCTAAGTCATATCTATTTTGTGAGATCCAAGTATAGCAGCACATTCTTTATCTCGATGCCTGAGATCTCATCAATTTGCTGCAATAAAGGCTTACCAAAGGGAGCGGAGTCGTGCCCTAGCTAGCCGAAGCTGGGCATACACATAAGTAGTGGAAAAGCCTTTCCTTCGCTCCTTCCGCTTGACAGCTTCTGCAGATAGGATTGAAGGGCAGGTTGAGTCTAGCTGCATGATCCCCTACTTTCCAATGGCTTGTAAGGGTTGCAGTGATGTGTGAGATTTTTGGCCGAGAGCATCCTAACAGACAACACAACCTACTATACATTTAGGTTTTTCATGTCAATGCCTTTCAGCGAAACGTAGCCTATGAAATCAAGAGGTAATTCTAAAGAAATGCAATTTTTTGATGATTCGTTAAAAGTTTTATACTGAATACATTTCACCACCACCAACTGATATTGACAGCTTTTCTTCCTGCTTGCTTCTGCTGAAGTTCTGTTTTTTGGGCTGCTAGTTCCGGGCTGGCGTTATTCAACCACCTTTGAACTCTTGTTATGGCATCATTACATACATGTTGCAATCAGTCTATGTGCTTATCAATCCCGCCGAGTGAGATATCGTCGGCGTATCCCACTATGATTGTGTTAGCTGGCCTTTCGATTTTAAGAATGCCATCGTACATAGCATTCCATAGGGTTGGTCCAAGAACAGATCCTTGCGTAGTGCTCCTGACACGCTGTAGCTCTTTGGGCCCTCCTCTGTATCGTACTGCAGTACTCTCTGGTTTAAGTAGGCGCGGATGATTCTAATAAGTTACTTTGGTACCGAGAAGCTGCTGAGTGCATACAAAATATTTGCCCAATCGGCTATATTAAATGCGTTTTTTATGTCTAATGTTATAACTGCACATTTTTTCGTCGCGCTGTTGCCATTGATTGGTGCCTTTTTGGCCAAATCAACTACCATCCCTATTGCATCAACTGTATATCTGGCTCTACGAAAACCGAACTGATTGTCTAAGAGACCTCCTGGCCCCTCCAGATACTCCCGCAATCTTTTGCAAAATTACCATATAATCAAAAATCCTTACATCAGTGATAAAAGCACACATTTATACATCTTTCTGTACTTTTGCCTGTATTCTGTATAAATACCCAAGTATGCTAATTTTTACCTAGCCGACAGTCCTGATAGTCAATGCTTTAGACTTAAATGCAACAATTATTTATCATTGTTTCGCTTTAAATAAATAAATAAATTATAGGAAATGAAATGTTATTTACTTGAAAAGCTATTTAATTTTTTAGAAATAAATTTATTTTAAAAATAAACTTTTTTTTGTAATAAAATAAATTTAAAGCAACGTTAAGTTAACGTTTTAAAAAGTGACTGCATTAGATTAAGAATTGAAAACTTGTTTCTAGTTTCCATTCGATAGGGAATTATTAAATATATCTTATGGTCACTGAGGCCATATGCTCTACCACTGAGGCCCTGGTTCCTACCACAGGAAAATATGCAACCTTGGCTAAAAGTATTGGCACCCCATTCATTACTGGATTTTTCGTTTTAAAAAGTGAAGTAATGACCTTTTATGGGAGGAACTAATAATAAGAACATTAATATTTAGTAGGCCCACCAAAATATCTAGGACTTGTACTGGATATGAAGCCAAATTGGGGGCTCACAGTCGCAAACAGAGCATACAAAGCTATGACCGTGTTGTACTCCTGCGGAAGACTATTTGGGGAAAAATGGGGATTGGAACCCAGAATGATACATTGGCTGTACAAAGCAGTGGTTAGTGCTTAGGTCAATTCTCTACTATGGTATTGCAATATGGTGGAATGCCCTTGAGAAGGGTGTGAACATCAAAAAACTTGACAAGGTTCAAAGACTAACATCTGTTCTTATAACCGGTGCGATGTCAACCACACCTTGGAAAGCATTATATGCGAAGATCTCAGTTTTGCAGAAAACAGAGATATTCTAAAATTTCTGAAAAGCACACACTGGTTTTAGGAGAGATAGACAAGCTCCCCACGCGGCATCACAATGGGCTATGAGTCTGAGTGTGCCGCACAGGACAACCGTTAGAAACTAACCTCAACCTCACCTAGTAGGCCCACCCTTTGCTTTGACATGGCATGTCATGCTACATACAAGCTTTGCACACTCTGCTGTACTAATGGTGCCCCACTCGTGGATTAAAGCATTTTCCTGGGCTGTTCGTGATGTTATGCTGTGTTGCTTTACTTTAAGTTTTAAAATGGCCCACATGTGCGCTATGGGGTTTAGATCTGGAAACTGTGTTGGCAATCTAACAATTGAACTTTATTCAAATTAGTGTCGCCGAAATTGCTGTACTTTTGCCTATCCATGCCACCCTCGCAAATGAACATTTCGCCGACACCATCAGCAGCCATACAGCCCCAGATCATAATTTTGACTCCCCTATGCTTAGCAATGGGCGCCACGTAAACTAGAAGGTATTCCCCGGCAACCCATCGCCTCTCGACTGACACACCAGGTGCTCCAAATACCTGTAGGAAAGAAAAAAAATCGTTTAAGGTAAGATTTGAGTTTTTTCCTCGAAATTGGACTACGGTAAGAAGCTATGGTTTTTGATATTTTAAAATATCGATTCATCAGGCCACAAAACATTCATACATTCTTCCGTTTGTAAAATGTTTGTGTATCGGAGAGCTCAATCTAAACGCTTTTGCTGTTTTTTTTCAAAGGCTTCTGCGATGACTTCTTTCGGACTTAGTTCTTTTCAACCTGCTTCATAGCTTCTAGCTGTTCGAGCACTAACGGATTCTCCAATTCTTCCCGACAGCGGAGATGCAAAGGCAGACAAGGATTTTGTACGATCCTTGAGAGACTCGCGTATAAGTTTTCGGTCTTCTCGTGCATTAGTGAGGCGTTTTTTCCACTTTTTGGCTTCTTATGGTAGGATTTTGTCTACGTGAATCGCTTAACAGCACCGCGAACATCCCACCAAATGGGCAATCTTAGCCCGGGATTTCCCTTCCTCACTTAAAACATGGATTCTCACTCTTTTGTCGTAAGAAAGTTAACTTTTTATAGGCATTTCGATTAAAAGAAATTATTTGGAATTACTTACAATTCATTGTTGTAATCAATGGTTAGAAACTCCAGTGACACATTTGCAAAAAGCGGCCGTCCCTTTGGTAGCCACATTTGAAATTATTTGTATTTTAGTGGGGTGCCTCATTCTTTTGGCCAAAATAAATATTTTTTTCCAAAATTGTGTGTCCCGTTTTTTCAAAATAAAACTGGCATGCCAGTCAATGGTACAATTACAAGCGCCCCCCATTGACTGTAAGAAACTTCTTGTAGCCTAAACTGGATGAAATGTATCTAGAAGTGCAAGTGTGTGTGTGAGTTAGCGCGCTGTCTACTTACCAACCAAACAAAAATTCGTTACACGCTTGTGCTGACATCAAAACTTGCATATTAAACTACAACAACAACAACAACAACAATAACAAAAACACACATTACACAATCACCATCGTTGCCCAACAACGAAATTGCACTCGCGCCAAATTAAAGTTGAATAACCGCCGAAAGAGTTGCTAGAGTCAGAATCAAGGGTAAATAGTTTAAGTGCAAATGTAATTCCTAAAATGCGGGCGATCGATTAAAATTAATGCAAATTCCTTAATTTTAATCTGGGTATAAAAGAGTTTTAGTTAATGAGATCCTATATTGAGTTCCGTCATTGAGATTGCAAATAACTTATGAGCCCAGCTGAAAGCCTCCGTTGCTAGCGCTGCCGTTCTTTTTGTTTGTTTAACAATTTTATAGTTATTAAAGCTTTTAAAAAATAAAAATAAAATAAACTTATTTGCTGCCGACAGGTGTTTCTAATGTATGGCATAACCCACGATGTACCGAATACAAAGGTGTGACCAACATTAGAACACAAACAGGCTACTACCGATTTTGAGAGAATCACCTGATTTGCTGACGTAAACGGGGATATGACACTGAGACTGTGTTGGTGATATACGAAAAAAGTTGACATGTGTGAATTTTTAATTATTTTTATTTTTTTGAAAGAGTAACAACTAATTAATAATTATTACACTTATAATATTACAGCACTAGCTACCAGGACCCCAGGCTAATTGCTAAAAGGAAGAAGATAGTCTAATAGAATTTAGAAATGTTTAAAGTTATTGGCAAATGCATGACTCATGTTCATTCGTACTAACATGTGTGCGTAACATGTATACGCCCATCGTGTGCACGATTAAACGTCTAGATGTACACCCGCACATTCACTAACGAACTTTTGTACAAAGTCAAACAAGGATTATTTACATACATATATTAAAAATAATATATACAAGAAAAAAATAATGATTAAATAGGTATCTTACACAGATAAATAAATTTATAAGTGATGTTAGTACTATCGATATGGTTTGGTATTGTTATTATTGTTTGAGTCCAGCACATTCGTCCAGAAGTTGGAGAACAGTGTTGTCGGTAGAGCCTTTGTCTTGCGAACAAATATTTTGAGTTTGCCGCATGAGACATTGGATGAATATTTCGGCGCTTCCCTACTAGGTTTGTAATTTTTGTAGCAGTGATGATAGCTACACCAATGGCTAGCGAAACATTCCTGAATATATTTTTTTACGAGCTTCTTAATGTCTTTATCCAGGAAGTGTTCAAATAGATGTAAAGTTTGTCTGGAAGCTTCTTTAGCAAGCTCGTCAGCTTACTCATTTCCGCGAATACCGGTATGACCTGGTATCCACATAATTTTTATGGAATCCTTATGGTTTAGAAGTATTGTGCGAATTTTTTCAATTAGTGGGGTGTTGATGATGTGGTTAGCAAGGGCTTCGAATGTGGATTTACTATCACTACATATCAGATATTTATTTCCATTATGAAAGCTAAACCGTACCGCTTCAAATAATGCAGATGCTTCAGCTGTAAATATCGAGCAATACGTTGACATTGCACCAGCCGAAATTAAACCACCAAGCTCGTTTGTCACTGCAAACGTAGTGGTGGTGTCAGACTTCGATTCGTCTGTAAAAACAAACTCGGAGTTACCCTTAAGAGGTTCAACAAATTTGTTGTACGGAAAAAATTTACGTGTCTGAATTTAGTTTTCAAAATTCAAAATAGCTAATATGGCCGACAAGTTTTAAAAATAATCATTCGATTTCAGTTAAATTTCGTATAGCAGGGTTTTTAAGAATCTGAATTTAAAAAAATTAAAAAACAAATTAAAACTTTTTGTAAGATCATATACTATAATATGTTAAGAGCGACCCTAATGTATATGTAAGATTATATACTATGTTAAGTACAACCCTAATTCTTCACTATGTTTTTCCGTTATCACTTTCCAATATGATACTGTAACATTATATTACATTTTAATAAATCTTGAACCGCCTAACGCTAAACAACGTGCTTAATAGCTAACACTTTTAATTAAAAAAAATTATTAAAATCTTAAATAAAAAAATTTGAAATAATCATCAGATTTTAGTTAAACTTCACATAGGAGGTTTAGGAATCTTAATTTATAAAAATTAAACAATTAAAAAAATACATAAAGTTAAAATTTTATTAAAAATACCTATGAAATTTTAATTTCAAAAAAGTTAAAAAAAGTTTGAATAATTATCCGATTTTAATTAAATTTTTGAGGTTTAGGAATCTGAATTAAAAAAATTAAAAAAAATTAAGCTTTTATTAAAAAAATGGAAATGTGAAAAAATTTTTTTTTAATAATTTCTGCTTTTAATTAAACTCCACATAGGGAGGTTTAGGAATCTGAATTTATAAAAATTAAAAAAAAAAAATAAATATAAAAAAGTTAAAATTTTATTATAAATAATTATGAAGTTTTAATTCAAAAAAAGTTTGAATAATTATCTGATTTTAATTAAACTTCACATAGGAGGTTTAAAAATCTGAATTAATTAAATTAAAAAAAATTAAAACTCTTATTGAAAAAATTTATGAAAACGTTAAATAAATTTTTTTTAAATAATCATCAAATTTATAATTAACTTCAATTTAGAAGTTTTTGAGGTCACTGATAAGGAATCTGAATTAATAAAAATTAAAGTTTTAATAAAAATAAAAAAATATTAAAAGTTTTAATAAAAATATTAATTAGGAAAATTTAAATTTAAAAAATTTTAAATAATCATCCGATTTTAAGTAAACTTTACATAGGAGGTGTAGGAATCTGAATTTACACACACTAAAAAAAAATTAATCCATTTGTGGAACAACATCAAGACGCACACCACAAATAGGAGGAGGAGCTCGGCCAAACACCTAACAGAAGTGTACGCGCCAATTATTTATTTTTTTTAAAAAAAAAATTAAAACTTTAATTTAAAAATATTAAAATTAAAATTAAAAATTAATATCTGAAAAACAAAATTTTAAAAATTTAAAACTGGTCTTCAAAACTAGTATTGCAAACTCCTCGTGGTGGAATTTGAAAACTTCCCTTTTTGCAGACGAATTGCAAACGCTACAAGACTCAAACTCAGATTTTTAAATAACACAGACAAAGCAGAGGTGTTAAAGACAAAAAGTTTGATAGTGAATCTAAAAAGTTGCAAAAAGTGGCATAAAATCCTTAAAGTGTATACTAGGTTTTTCCATAAGTTTCGCGGTTCGATAAGAAAACACAAATTTATGGTTTGAAATCCACTTTTGCATTCAGTACAGACTATCCGAACATCAATACATTTGTTCCAATGAGATTCCAATTTATGAACTCCATCCCTCAAGTGAGAATCTGGAAGGGCTGCAAAATGCGCTTCCACAGCTCCCTCATAATTTGATGAAAAACGCTTTTCACGCATGCATTTTTTTATGTCTAGAAACAGATGTAAGTCGCTAGGCGCAAAATCTAGCGATACTGTAGCAATCCGATCTTTAATTCATGCAGTTTAAGCCATTGTCGAAATGCTCTGATACGACCTGATGAAAAATATTTGTTTTTCTTTCACAAACTGGGTGTTTTTCACGAATTTTTTCCTTCAGCTGGTCTAAAAAGTTACAATAATATTCAGAATTTATTGTTTTACCCGTTCCCAAGTAATCCACAAGCAAATTTTTTTTTGCATTCCAAACACTGATGCTAACACCTTCTTCGACGATTTCTGGACACGAACTCGTTTCGGAGCCGAAGAACCAGGTTCACACCACTCTTTAGACACTTGCCTTGATTTACCATAGCATCAAGGTGATAGACCTAAGACTCATCCATTACCATGAATCGATGCACAAAATCCACTTTATCCTTTCGAAAACCGAAAGCGCTTTAAATATTGTTGTTGTTGCATGCGAATATGGTTTATTTCCATTGTTAGCGAATGCGGCACCCAATGTGCATACAGTTTTCTGCTTTCTGAACCCAATACTTCAGTCCAAATATTTCTTACACTGCCCAATGCGATGCCTAAGGCTACTACTAAATCTCTTTCAGTCAATAGACGGTTTTCCAATATGATTTCCTGTATTTTTTCTACGAATTCTGGTGTTGTTTCGGGATGTTGTTTTTGGACGTCCTTGAGGTGGATCGTCTACAAGGCTTGTACGACCACATTTCAATTCAGCAACCTAGCTTTCTACAATACTAATTGATGACGAAAGAAAAAGAGAGCGCCCACAAAGGAGAGGGTCTGATGACGTCGAATCAGATCTTAAGGGAATAAACGTACACATTTGGAGAGATGAAGTCATGGACAGAATAAAGTGGAGAAAAATTGTTGATGAAACTATAGTCCACCACGGACAGTAAAGCTAAAAAAAAAGAATTGATGGCGAAAAATCCTTATGCACTTTCAACATTCGTTCATAAATTTCCTTTCATTTTAAACCTTCCAAAAATAAAAATTCAATCATTGCATGATTCCTGATTTTTTTCATTGTAGAAAATACTGTGGCTTATAAATAAAGAATGAATTGGCAGATTGAAATAAACTTCACATTCGTTCATATGAAGAGTCTCGCCACATAACCAAAAAAAAAAACAAAATAGACTAATAGCAAAGCCCGCTCCTATGGATCCGCAAAACTTATTGAAGAACCTAGTAAATATTAGTGGATGATACAGATTTTAAAAATACTTTTTCTTGATCTCTCTAAAAATTGGACTTCATTCATGAAGTGTTCCGCGGTGTGGGAGCAGGTGTTTGCTTGAAGATTGCTGTGGTAAACGAGGTTTTTTTGTGGCTGGTATTTATTTTTGATTATTTATGGTTAAAATGCAGCCAATCTGATTCTCTATACGCGATAATATGCTGATATATAAGTGTCTGTTTGCTCAGATCTCTCTCATCCAGTGATAGAAAAATTGAATATTCGGTGCAGCTTTAAGGAAATGTGCAGTCGTGTCCGCACTTCCACTACCACTTATTCCGGCATGAGCAAGCACCCAAAGCAGTACAATTTTCATTACTATATTTCCTACAAAGCTCATTAATTTTGGAAACTGTGATAGAAGTGCTATACTCGTGCATATCACAGCTTAGACAAGATTAGCTACCAGGTCATATGTAAAATGTTCCCTTTCTTTGTGTGGCGCTTTGACAATTGCAAACAAAGCAGAGTAGGACGGAATGATTCATTCAGCAACAGTTTTCCCGCCTTGCGTAGCAACTGTAAAAGCTGTATTTATTCGTTTAGAATTATCTGTGTCCTTAGCCGTCCAATTTAGAGATTTATTTTTCTTTATTATTTCCAAAAACATTTGCCGGAATGGGTGCTTGCTGATAATTAATTTTTCAAGCTATGCAACAGGTTGGTCGCCTATTTTTGCACGCGCCTGTTATGCAGATCAATGCCAAGCTGTTTTGCATAAACTACAACAACAACATCGCAGCGTACAACTGATTTTAAATTTGCGTTTATGTCGCGAGACCGTAACCAAGAATTTCAATTTATTACCTAAGTAATTTGTTACTAGTAAACTAAGTAATGTTATCGCAAAAATCGTTTCAGTGTTGGCCACTTCTTAAACTGCACTAAAGTTTGGTCAATGCAAAAAAAATAGTTTTATGCTCATGCAAATAAGTTTTACATCTGTTGGACATTTTTTTATGACTTAGATTTTGTTTTAGATATGTAAGGGTAAGGGGTGAATAAACAATTTTTTTTTTTGTGAAAGTAAATTTCTTATATATTTCTTGTCATATAAATCGACCACAATTTTAATATTTTTTCAAAAAAAATTTTTTTTTGTTTTGCCAATGAGTCGAAAGGACTTAATTCCAATCTAAAATTGAATAAATAATTGGCGATAGGTGTTTGACTGAGCTCCTCCACCTATTTTGTTGAGTTTCGCTCGATGTTGTTCTAAAAATTCCGAACGGCAAATGATTTCTTATGAGGAGTTTTTTCTTTGCAGAAATTCCCTCAGCGATTTGCCATTGTCTGCCGCCATTGAAGAAAACTTTACCGTCAATTGGTGTTTCGTGCCCGGAGCTTCGAACCTGTGCACTTCCGAATGGTAGTTACGCACCAACTACGCACCAATTCGGCTACGGCGACCACCCGAAGAAGACATTTTTTTACTTGATTTTCTTCGCTTAACGGATTCTTCAGATATGAGAAATATTTATAATTTTTTTTTAATCCAAAACCATTATTTTGTGATATCTCAATCACCTAATGAAGGCTCTGGAAGTATGCCACTAGGCTCTGAACCCTTTCTAGGTGTTAATTCTGCATCGATTCAACTATGGATTGACGACTTCATGAGGTCTACCCATAGAGGACGCTGGTCTGGGTTGAGCTCGTGTAGAGTAGCCAAGTGCCTTGTGAGAGAACCAAACAGGCAAATAGCGACCTTTCTCCTAGAACTCAGCAGGAAGGACCTGAGAGTACTGGTGGGTGTAATCACAGGCCCAACGCCCGTGGTCAGCATATGGCTGCCATGGAGATCGTCGACATTCCGATATGTCTATACTGTCTTGATGATGAGGACACTGTAAAGCATTTTCCCTCTAGCTGTGCGGCGTTTTCCAGAATCAGACTTAGGATATTGGGTTGCGATATAATGAGTACGGATAAAGTTCATACTCTTCCTTTTCCGGATCTCTTAAGAATCATCAATGAACCCAAGAGATTTGAGGAAGGGTTGAGGTCACTTACACTAATTTATCCGTCTTAACACCCACTTTTCTATCTCTTTTCTTTCTACTGAAATCTATTCGGGTGTAGTACAATGGTCTCCTGACTGAGTGCTTGGACTTGTCCAACCACCCCACAAATGAATGATATTTTTTGTGTTAGCAAAAACCCCGTGGTTTTTTTATTTGTTTTTGTTTTTTTTTGCTGACCCTGTCGGGTGCATTCGTTGAGCGACTCCTAAGATTCGCAAACAATACGCGCAGCCAGCCAGTATAACTTAACCTAATCTAGTGGACTTTGCATTATGATTACATGAGTTCTGTCCACCTGTTCCCTCTAACTCAAATCGTAAAAAACACTGCAACAGATCTGATTTTTGTGCAAGCTAGAATTATTTATACAGTCAACGTCAAAAGAAAGTATACACCGAAAGTTGATAAGTCTTGATTATTTAATTATTTAATTTGCAATTTCAATTTTTTTTCTCTAAAAATATAATTCATACTCCAACAAAAACCATACAAAACAACGTTTCGAATGTGTTTGGTGAGGCGACTTCTCACTCTAAAATTTTGGGTATTGGCAATAAGGGAGGCACATGAAAGGATGCGCTTGTATTTGCTGTTGACGTACCCAAAAAACAAGAGTGTAAGAGTGGCAAAGCGTTCATACAAACTAAAGGGTTTTCCAATAAGAGGTGTTATTCCCGTAAAATATCAAAGGCTTCGTTGCTTGTGTGTCTTGTTGGAAATAAACGTTGTCCAGATCAATAACATCCAATTCCGGCCATAAAAAATCGTTAATCATCTCTCGATAGCGCAATCCATTCACCACAACTGTGGATCCAGCTTAATTTTCGAAAAAGTAAGGTCCAATGACTCGCACCAAGGATAGAGACACGTTGAGGATAGAGAGGTTTTTCAACAATAACTCTTGGATTGTCTGACCTCCAGAGCCAACAATTTTGCTTGTTGACAAAGCCACCGAGGTGGAAATAGGTTTCATTGCTCAAGATTATTTTTCGATGGAATACCGGATAATTTTCATGCATTTCATTGATCCAATCAGCAAAGACACGACGTTGTTGATGATCGACCGGCTGGGGTTCTTTATAAGCCTTAAGACCCAAATCTTTATGCAAAATGCGGTGTAATGACGTTTGCGGAATGCCTAATTCCAAAGAACGACGAGGAATGGACAAACCTGGGTTTTCTTCAACACTTTCGTCTACAACAGCATTATTTTCGGCTCTTCTTCAGCGACGTGCACGAGTTTTTATTCTTCATATCACTAACTTGTCCGAACAGCTCGAATTTTTTCACCAATTTCTGTATTGTGGTCCGACAAGGTGCTCCACGATGACTCAAAAATGTTCGAGCTGTACGAACCGTCTCTGACAAATTTTCACCATTTTTATAGCGAATTTTAATCACTTCAATGCGTTGTTTAAGCGCGGATCTTTCCATTTTCATTTATGGCGTAGTTTCTACTTGTCAAATGTCAAAAGATGACAGCTTCAAAAGTGACATCTACCGAAGTAGCGAGCCAATCAAAATAACACCTGTTATTGGAAAACGCTTTATTTTGACAAGTCAAAGCAAAATTATTCGAAACAAGAAGGGGCAGTATCAAAATATTACAGTTACAGCTGTAATCTAGCGAGAAAACAGATACATAAATTCGTGTAAAGATTGAATCGCTTCACAACTCATAATATCACTCTTATTGGCTTAAAATAAATTTGAATTTTGAACGTAAAAATATTGAAAAAAACGGAAAATATTTTTGTCTTCACTCAAAAGTTTGCCGAAATGTGAAAATCTGTGTTTTACTTGTAGATATGTATGTGCTTATGTATGTATTTTGTGTTTTTTGTATTTTTTATATTTTTTGTATCTATTTATTTATTATAATAAACTCATATCTGAAGCGAGTTTGGGGCAAGCACATATAAAAAGTATACAGACTTGTATCTAAATCTTTTTATATTTCTTAGTACATATATATATATGTACACATATTATATGTTATCTTAATGCTTTAAATGGCAGACAGTAAAATCCATTGCAAAAAATATAAACTTTGCAGAGCTAGAAATACACAAATTCTTGCTGTAATTAATCCATCGATTGCTTATTTAGAAGAAACAAGAATTTACCCATTGATCATAAGCAGTACGTAAGTATATAAGTATAAGGTTGATTATGTGGCATTTACGGTTTTCCGGAGACTTGTTTAATATTTGTTATAAATTGCTGATCGTTTGATATAAAAGTTTCATTCAGTCAAATTAAAATTTATTACGTCTACAGTGGCGAGCATAACTGAGTACGTGGACATTTTTGTGTTGTCATATTTACAATGTTTCGAGTTAAAATGTGCTTTTTTTAATATTTTTCAAACGGGCTAATAAAGGCAAAGCATTGAGACAGCTTTCACTGTTTATTTTCTAACATTTGCTGTCTTATATTTTGTAGTTTTGCCTTTATTATTTAGATCTCTCATGCATTGCTTTTTAATTATTTATTTATTTTTTGTCTTTGAATGGATATATTCTTATAGACTATATTAAGCTAATGTACAATAGTTTAGTAGTAAGAAAAGAACGATTTAAGATGATTGACTAAGATGCCAAACGGCCATGTAAAATCAGCAACAGAATAATTTAAAAACATATTTAAATCTGCACATGCCCTAGGAATCGGAGCATTCACCCCATAGTTGGTTGCCGAGAAGCCAATTTTAAAGGTTTCCTACTATCAGAGCCTCATGTTGGGTATATTAAATTGAATTTTACTTAAAAGGGAAGGACAATCAATAGATCCAGAAATGATACGAATAATAAATGGGCCCGATAGAATAGATCGTCTGCTATCAAGTGGCTTTAAGTCAATCAATAAACATCGAGAGCGGTACGATGGTACAGGTTCAGAAAAGTTTAAAGATCGGAACGCAAAACGAAGAAAAACCTTTTGAACTCTCTCAAACCGATTAGACAGACCTATTTGGTACGGTCTCCAAATAACAGCGGCATACTCTAATCTTGATCTAACAAAAGCACAATACAATGTTTTGAGAGTGTGTAGGTGGTCAATGCAGAACAATTTCGGCGCATGAATGCTAGCATCGCATGATCGTCTTATGACGTGGTTAACATGGCTAGTGAAATTCACCTTAGAGTCGAAAATAACGCCTAAGTCTTTAATTTCCTCAACGGATTGCAAAGGTTAGCCAACAATACTATACGAAGTATTTAGCATATTTTACGTGAAAGCATTTGCTTATACTTAGTGACAAACGGTTTAAATGGCACCAATTCCGGACATTGTGCAAGTCGGTTTGCAACTTTTCAGAGTCACTAACACTGTTAATCACCGCAAATATTTTAAGATCATCAGCATACAACAAGTGTTCAGCAAAAGAAAAGCATGAACCAATATCGTTAATAAAGAGTATAAAGAGAAGGGGTCCTAGGATACTTCCCTGTGGGACACCAGAGGACGCAATAAATGCACGGGATGTCGTATTATCAACGGCTACAACGCAGTGCCTGTTGGACAAATATGATTTAATCCACAACAAAAACGCGGAGTGTATACCCAATGACGCTTTGTCAAACGCTTTAGAAATGTCTGTATAAATTGTATCAACTTGAGATCTGTTCTGGAAGGCTGAAATGCAGTAATCATTAAAAATAGACAAATTAGTGACAGTGGAGCGACTTGTAACGAAACCATGCAGTTTGGTAGATATTAGGCCTTTGACAGCAAAATATAACTTATCATTCACTGTTATCTCAAAAAGTTTTGAGACAGACGAAAGCTTCGAAATCGGTCTGTAATTGCTAACATCGTTTTTATTTCCACTCTTAAAAAAGGCATGTACATACACTACCGGTCAAAAGTTTGGGTTCACTTACATTATTTTGGAATTTTACACAATCAAATCGGCTTATTAGTGGTTTTGGTTTTTAAACGTGCGTTCTGCTACTAGTTTGAGTTTGGGAGATTGTTATTGTTTACAAAGTGACTGTGGGAGACGCTCAGATCAAGAATAAATGTTATGTGTTAAATAAGTGTTATGACTTGCTGCATTCTGTCAGTGCGTCTAGTGCCTATTACGCGTAACATCTTATTGCTGCAAAACTCGCTTCAAGAGTTATATTTTTAATTTTTTGTGTAATCTTTGTTATCAAAAAGGTAAGTAAAACAATTTTTTGTATTCCAAAAAATAATTGTTTTACAAAAACTTACATACAAGTCGACGTTATACAAAAATTATCTTCTAATTATTAAAATTTAAATAAAACTACATATTTCATGTTTTATTATTTAAAATGGGTCGGAAAGCAGAGTTTAGTGTAGAAACACGAGCAGTCATTGTAGCACTACGTGGAGAAGGCTATTCAACGCAAAAATTTGCTTCGTAGTGTAATGTCTCTCAAAATGCTGTCATGAGAACGTTACAAAGAAAGAGCGATACTGGGTGCAATCAGAGTCGTCATCGTTCTGGGAGGTCTAAAACTACGTCAAAAGGAGAGGATAAGTTCATATGTGTTGTAAGCAAAAAAAATCGTTTTCTAACAGCCCCTGAAATTCGCGGACAACTCAATTTCTCGCGCGAGGCTCCAGTATCTGTTTCGACGGTATAGCGACGACTAAGAAACTACGGCCTAAAAGGGTGTGTCGCCGCCAAAAAACTTTTACTTCGAAAGCAAAATACAGTAAAGAGACTTATTTGGGCTAAAAAATATAAAGAGTGGACAACTGAACAATGGTCTAAAGTCTTGTTCACGGACGAGTCCAAATTTGAAATTTTCAACAAACGACGCCGCCAATATGTTCGCCGTTTTGTCGGTGAACGCATGATGAACCAATGGGTTATTCCCACATTTAAGCATGGTGGAGGGTTAGTGTTAGTCTGGGGATGCTTTGCTGGAGATAAAGTTGGAGACATTGTGCAAATTGAGGGTATCATGGACAAAAAAGTCTACCGCAACGTACTTCAACGGCATGCTTTTCCGTGTGGGAAAAGACTTGTGGGCAGCGGATTCGTTTTCCAGCAGGATAACGATCCTAAGCACACTTCATAATTTTGCCAGGATTACATTGCAGCCAAAGAAAATCAAAAACAACTCAAATATGTGGAATGGCCTCCTCAGTCACCGGATTGTAACCCGATCGAGTTGCTGTGGGGCGAGTTGGACAGAGAAGTACGAAAATTGCAACCTACTAATACAAAACAACTTTGGACATTTCTGCAAAATTGCTGGAATCAAATAACAGCAGAATCTTTGCGTAAATTAATTGATAGGATGCCCAGAATATGCGATGCTGTAATAAGAGCAAAAGGCAGATATTTCGAGGAATCGAAAATATGAAAAAATACTTGTGGGTTTCTTTAAAAGTTAACATATTTTGTATTAAACACAATTACTTTTTGTAAAATAACAATATTAAAAAATATTTGTCGAAGAAAATCATGATTATTTGAAATTTTTTTACAATTTTTCAAGTGAACCCAAACTTTTGACCGGTAGTGTATACCTCACAGAAATAAGTATGTATATGTGCAAGCGTATTTTCAAATGAAAAACTATAAAGAAGAAAAGAGCCTTTCCCCTGGGTTCAACCAAGAATTTTAATATATATTTAGGAAAAATAGGAACAAAAAACTATGCAACAAATGTTCAACTTAATTCAATTTATTAAGGGGACAGATACAAGTAAACGGCCATATTTTCTCTGATTTTCATTAAAATTATTTAAAATGAAGAAGTCAATATATTTTTTTCAAAATTGGCATACAGTTTATTTATACACGAAAATAATATATATTCTTTTTTTTTAATTTAATCATTTAAAATGGCGGATGTACACTCAATTCTTCCAGGAAGGTCGCAGCGGGGCTTCTCAATCGGCGCGAATTGTGGCATCTGTGTCAGTGTCCTGAATACAAAAAACCAAAAATTTATTTTTTTGTTAGTGGCATCATTTCTATATGAATAAAAAAAAGAAAAAAAAACAAATTCGCGGTATGAAATGCTTAAAAAAAACAAAAAAAAAGAATTTTAAGGGCGAATTTTCCTACTATTTTTGCTTCGAAAAATTATTTTATCCAAAAATTGTACATTCACATTGAAAGTAATATCATAAAAAAAGATGTGTGCAAAATTTCAGAGAGATCGGTCGAGGCGTGCGTGACAAATGGAGGGACCTACAGTTTCAAGCCGACTCCAAACGGCAGATATTTTTTATGAGGAGTTTTTTCATGACAGAAATACACTCGGAGGTTTGCCATTGTCTGCCGAGGGGCGGCCGCTATTAGAAAAATGTTTTTCTTAATTTTGGTGTTTTACCGAGATTCGAACCGACGTTCTCTCTGTGAATTCCGAATGGTAATCACGCACCAACCCATTCGGCTACGGCGGAAAAACTCCATAGCCTACTTTATTTTCTATATTGGATCCATCCGTGTTAAAATTTATTTCTCTTCTTCTCCATGAGCTCTGAGTTTGTCACTCTCTCCTGCTCTGTAATTTTACCCGAATATACTGAATATAAAACCCTAAGCAATTTTTAGTATTTATTCGAACAACTGGTTTGAGCGATACGCCCGCCGAAAGTTCTTTGGGTACGTCTAAAAACCACCTGTTTCCCAAATATTTATTGTTGTTGTTGCACGCATTTACTGTTACAACTGCGGCTAACAAGCTGTCAACACTAACAAGCTCCACAAAGGCAGACATATTCACACACATTCATGCAGCCTCACTTAGATATAAATCGGACATATTACTGTTTGCTACAATGTTGCATTACATATACCATACATGCATACACATACACACACACACACACACACGTTTATGTGCGCACATTCTATGTGCAATGTAATGCAAGCCTCATTTGGCTGTTTGAGATGCTTACGCCAGCTTAGGCCAGTGTTGGTGGTGATTAGCCGCAAAATTGTTTCTAATGCGATATGCAAATGAGCCGCTAAAACCAACAACAACAACAACGACAACTAAAACAAAAAATACAAAATGCATAGTAGCCCGTACGATGAAGTGCAATCAAAGCAGTAGTCAACTGCAAATAGCAGCAAACTCAAAAAGCGTTTTCAACATTATTGGCTAATTATTTTAAGTAACTTGAAGAGAAGCAGCCAACCACAACAACCAGCCAGCGACACGAAGGGGCAGGTAGGTAGGTGTGTGTGTGAGTGCAGGTGGGTGAGTGAGTGAGATGTTCATTCACATGCGAGTATGCAGGCATGCGAGCAGGGGCCAGTGCAATTTAAGACGTTGAATTATAGCTGATAGTTTCACGATAATAAGATGAGCGATTCTTCAGCGTGGCGCGTGTTGTGGTCCAACTTATTTCACTTGTTTTGGTTGTTGGTGGTTGGCTTCTCTTCCTTTTTGCATAAATTAAGCAGCTACATTGATTGGAAATGTTGTTAAAATAAAATTAAAATTATATAAATTACAAACTAATAGTTTTTATGTTGTTATGTTGGCGTTGCGGCAGCTGTCGATTCTCTGATTGCTTTGACCCACATACTAAATATATATGTTCACATGCACACACACATACATGTGTACACTTTTTAAGGCAATAAAATAAATTGCTTGAATTAAATTTGTACACAGCTGTCTGACCAACTCCAAACGAGCTCTTCGCCTATTCTTTGCTCTCCATTTCTAAACACTGGCATCTGCGTCATTGTGAGTTATAACAAAAATATTATAATTTTCCTAATCTTGGCCCAAATCATGCACCTATGCGAGAGCCAGCCACAGGTTTGAGGAAGAAGCAGTTAAAAGCGACACAAAACACATTTACATAAGAAACGTTTAGCTCTTTTGAACTTGTCACCGAATAAAATCTAAGAAGAAAAAAATGTTAAAAATTATGTACCGATTTTCTTATACCCAATGCCTATACTAGAGGGTATATGTATACTTAAAATATATTGAATTAATATACGGCGGTCGCCGTAGCCGAATTTGTTGGTGCGTGACTACCATTCGGAATTCACAGAGAGAACGTCGGTTCGAATCTCGGTGAAAACACCAAAATTAAGAAAAACATTTTTCTAATAGCGGTCGCCCCTCGGCAGGCAATGGCAAACCTTCGAGTGTATTTCTGCCATGAAAAAACTCCTCATAAAAATATCTGCCGTTCGGAGTCGGCTTGAAACTGTAGGTCCATCTATTTGTGGAACAACAGCAAAAAAAGGAGGAGGAGCTCGGCCAAACATCCAAAAAGGGTGTACGCGCCAATTATATTTATATAAATATATATATGATGTTGGTGCATCAGCTGCGCGAGCGGTTTGAAGTTGGTTTCACTTCCAGTGCTGAACCCTGTATTTATGGAGTGCGTCTTGATGTTGTTTCACAAATAGAGGGACCAACAGTTTTAAGCCAATTATGAACGGCAAATGGTTTTTTATGAAGAGCTTCTTCATGACAAAATACACTGGAGGTTTGCCCTTGTCTGCCGAGGGGCGACCGCTATTAGAAACAACTTTTTATATCATTTTGGTGTTTCATGCACGGTGATTCGAACCTACACACTTCCGAATAGCAGTCATGTACTAATCCGTTTGGCTACAGCAGCCAAATATTTCATTATTTTACGGAAATTTACTGAATAAACCAACACGAAGCAAAAAAAGTACTCTTCAAAACATGCCTTTTCCCCGCAGATGCAATGAACTATCAAATGGAAACCAATTGATTTTTGGTGTGATGAAATAAACTAAGTAAGTTGAGACAGCGGACTGGGTCAGAGCTGCACCTTCTTGCCTTCATGCGTTCTTTACCTTCAGGCAGAAGATTTCAAGCCACAACTAATGCAAATAAGATCAGATGAATTGTAATCCCATTGTGCGCGTATGCAGTGGGTATAACAATGATACGGGTCATAAAATAGTAGCTCCTTATGTTCATACAAGAAAGCAATAAAAACAACAATAGATGTTGCTACAAAAGAAAGTTGTTGCCAATTAAGCTCGTAAATTTGTTAACCAACACAAAAAATGGACGTCTATATTGAGAAGCAGAGAAAAAGTAATGACACACAAAATAAAGCATATTAAAAATAAGAAAAGAAAATCTGTGAAAAAAAACAACAATCACACGATAATGCCCATAACTGGTCAGCAGCTTGGAAACTGGTAGTCAACGATCAAGCGACGATCTTCATAAAACTGGTTGGAATTTCGTCACACGCGCTAGTGAAGATGTCGCGCATTTGGCATCAACACCCCCGAAAAATCAGTCAATGGCACATAAATATTTATAGCCATAACCCAACAACGGACAGACCAACCAACCATCGGCGTACATCGACAGCCGGCGCTCCATAAGTCAATTTGTCATTTAGCTACTTAAGCCGCTTAGAAAGACATACACCACATAGCCCACGCATAAGAGGCCAAAAGCGGCGGTAATAAGTCAAATAAAAATGGCAAATATTTTTGGTAAATAGTATTAATGAAATTGGCCATAAAATTTGTGTGTGTAACAAAGTACGGAGCTAACAACTTTATTCATAAATGTCCGTATGTCCGTACGTTTGTATGTATTTATGCGCCGGCATTTGCATATAGATTGGCCGTCGCTTGGGGCATGAACGTGGCAGCAGCCACATTTTAATTGCTGCATTTCAATTGCAACTGATTTTATTGTCGCTGCTTGTAGCAAATTTGGTCATTTATGGCTGCTACTATCGCCACCACTGCTGCTGTTGTGGCCATGCCGCTAGCGGGTTCGCCACTTCAGCGCCAAGACAAATCAGCAAATCAGCATAGCCGCAAAGCTGCAAAGATCACAGCAATCCATCAGGCCGTATGTGCATAGAATTGTTTTGAAGCTATTAAGATTTGCGAACGTGCGAGTTTGTTGGCACCAGCCACGGTGTGTGATGTGGTGCGGCATGGGGTTGATGATAAGTTAAGTTTAGGCAGGTGAGGCGCTACGCTATCAGGTACAGAGCTTTTGTTTCAGATTTTGTAGCGGCCCGCCAAAACGGGGAGGTAACTCAATTCTACTATTTCGCGCCTGTGTGTTTGCTTTTATTGTTGTTGCCAATTTTTTTTTTGTCTTTCTTGCTGCCAATCGGTAAGCCATTGTGTGCTTGCCATTCGAGCAATCCTCCAGTGATTGAGCAGATCAGAGTTCAAGCAGTAGCTGCTGTCGTATGTGTGTGTGTATGTATGTATGTACATTAATATTCAAACACACATTCATACTCAAGCGCATGCACACATACATACACGGGAACATATCCATCCGCGTGTTTCAGAATAATTGCAGAAATATTTTTCAATTTTTGTTTCATGATCTTTGCAAAGCATTGAAATAAAATCAACACAAGCACCCATACATATTTATCTATGTATGTATGTATGTATGTATGTATGTATGTACATATGTACCTTGACACAAAACATTTGTTTTTCACACATGCAACATTGTTGCTCGAATGTTGTTATATCGCACCCCCCAAATATTTTGCTTGTTTCACCTAAAGTGAATTTACTAAATTTGAACTTAATTATTACTTCCATACAAAATTACTGCATCCGCACACATCCACATTAAACTGAACGTCATTTGCTATTTCAATTATGTGGTTCGTGCGCTGCAACATGTTTGAGGCTGTTGCAAGTTCGTTGCTAAGGTTCGCTCCGACAAACTGTTGTAAGGGTTTGGAATGCCACAAGTTCGCAGTGGATAAGTTGTAAAAGGATTTTGAACATGGAATCATACCCATCTGTGGGCTTTTGACAAAGCAACTTGTTTTGACTTATCACTTTCTACCTGTGAAGCGCTAAATTGCGGACTCTTAAAGCAATATTTAAACTTTAAACTGTTCGTAGTTATTGCAAAGAAGCATGAATTGTTTGTCCGCCACAGCTAGTGATCCAAATATTTTGAATATTGTTGTAAAATGTTCTGAAAATTGGTTTAGTTGCAGGTTTTAGTATAATGACAAACAAATCGAAAAATAACAAAATAAAATAAAATTTATAATTTCAAAATTTATTCAAAAACATTTATTGCAAATTTTGGTATAAAGTTTTTAAAAGGGAAATACCTCCGGATCTTCTCAACATTTCTAAATTTTTGTTTTATAATTTTTTAGGATCACATTTTAATTTTATTTCAATTTAAATGGGAGCAAAAATTTTTTTTTGTTTTAAATTATATTTTCTTGAAAATTTTGCTTTTGAAATATATATCTTTTTTGAAAATAAATTTTTTTTTGAAAAAACTATAATTTTATTGAAAAAATTTGTTTCACTGAAAAAATTTTGCTTTTGAGAAAAAAGTATGTTTTGAAATCTTTTTCCTTCAAAATTTTGTTTAAACAAAAATATTCTTCTTTTGAAAAATTTTATTTTCCAAAACAAGAGTTTATGTTTTCGAAAATATTGCATGCTTTTGAAAAAAATTTTGGATTTCTTAATATTTGTTTCTTTGTTGAAAAATGACAAAATAAAATAAAAATTTGTAAGAATAAAAAAAAGAAAATAAAGTTTATAATTTCGAGATTTATTCAAAAATTTTTATTGCAAATTTTAGTATAGAGTTTTTAAAAGGGAAATACCCACGGCCGTTTTCAGCCTCCGGTTCCTTTAAATATTTCTAAAATTTTTGTTTTTTTAATTTTTTAGGATCAAATGTAGTTTTTAGAACATTTGATTTTTCTTCTTTATACTTTTATTTTTTTTTTTAACATTTTGTTTTTGAAAAATATACCTACCATTTTCGAAAATAATTTTTTACTGAAAAAGTTTTATTTTTGATTCAAATTTATGCTTAGAATTTGTTTACTTTAATTTTCTTTAAAAATTTAGTTATTAAAAAAATTTTTTCCAAAAAAAAAAATTGGAAAAATTTTTTTTATTTCCGCATAAATTTAATTTATTTGATTATGCTTTATTTTCAAAATTAAATTTTATCTTTTTGTAAATATAAATTTTGTTTTGGAAAATATTTAAATAAAATAAAATAAGATTTTGGTTTTTGAAAATATTTTATGCTCTTGAAAAAATTTTACATGTTTCTGAAAATTTGTGCTTTTTAGAATTAAGTATAATGAGAAACTAACTGAAAAATAATCAAAAAAAAAAATTGATTTATAATTTCGAGATTTATTCAAAATATTTACTCCAAATTTGGGTATAGAGTTCTTAAAAGTGACACACTTCCGGTTCCTTTAATTATTCCTAAAATTTGTGTTTTTTATTTGTTTAGGATGAAATATAGTTTTTAGGATTTTTTTTTATTTTCTCTGATATTACTTTTATTTTCTTTAAAAATGTTGTTTTTGAAAAAATATTATTTTTCTGAAAAGTTTTGTTTTAAAAAAATTTTTTTTAATTATTTTTTTGACTGAATACGTTTTATACTGCACATAATTTTTTCTACATTTATTTTCTTTCAAAGTTAGGTTTATATAATATACAATACAATATTTTTTTTTCAAAAAAACTTTGTTTCTGAAAAAATTTAATTTTTTTAAGAAAACTTTATTTCAAAAAACAAAACTTTATGTTTTTGAAAAAAATTATGCATAATTTATATATATATGCTTATATATGCTTTCCAAAAAAAGTTTACAGTGCTGTGCATATGCTAAGCAACTCGCACCAAGTTTCAATAAACTGACTATTTACTCTGAAAAAATAGTCCTTACCGTTTGACTATAATTTTTATTTATTACTTATATGAGTACAAAAAAATATATAATGACCAAAATAACAACAACTTCTTTCTTAATTAAATACTACAACGAAACAAAATCAACCCAATTTTAAGCTGTACATAACTTAAGCAACTATAAAGAAAACGTCAATGCAATTTAGTCGTCTAAAGGTTACAATTGGTCAAAACTGTGAAATTAAGACATGCAACGTGTTAAATACGATATACCTTTAAATCTTAATATATGTTATTTCGTTGTACCAGGCTGCCAAAAGTCAATCTGACATTTCAAAATCAATGAAAATTAATAAATCCATGGTTTCTTGATGGATTCGTAAATTTAACACTACTGGTAATGCCACAACATTAAGAAGTGGCGGGCCTCCACGCAAACTACAAATATCGTGACGATATTCAAATTCAAAAATCGATAAAAAAACCCATTTATTTCTTCAAAAGAAATATTTAAAACTCTTAATTTGAATGTTGATTCAAGTACAATACGAAGACATGCAATCAAACTTGGATTATAAAGTTATAAAGTATGTAGTAAGCCAATGTTGACAAAGAAGCATATGAAGAAACGGTTTCTTATATTTAAGTTGCTAATAGAACAACAATAACATTGTTTTTCTAATTTTTAGTCTTGAATTCGCAAAAAAATATATTGATTGGAGTGTTGAGAAATGGAATACGGTTCTGTTCAGCGATGAGGTTAAAGTCAGCCTTTTTAATTCGGACGGTATGTGCACATTAAGACATCAGAAGGGTAACAGACTACATCCACGTTATTGTAAGCAGACTGTGAAACATGGTGGAGGTAATGTCATGGTGTGGACATGCTTCTCCGGAAACCGGCTTGGTCCTGTTCGTCAAATTGTGGATAAAATGGACCGTTTTATGTATAGGGACATTTTAGAAACCAAAATGCTTTCTTATGCAGGATGGCATATGCCACTTCGTTGCGTGTTTCAGTAGGATAATGAACCGAAACACACATCGAAGTTCGTTAAAGATTGGTTCAGTGCAAATAGAATTCAAGTGCTTGATTGGCCGGCACAATCAACCGACTTGAATCCGATCGAGAACTTGTTTGTTATTGTCAAACGGCGAGTGGGGTCGTATCGATATACGAACAAAAAGGCCTTGTTCAGAGGATTTAAAAAGGGGTGGAAAAGCATCCCAAAAGTTATTTTAAGAAATTTAATTGCCTCAATGCCAAAAAGATGTGCTGCAGTCATAAAAAATGCAGTCAAATACAAAATATTGAAAAGTTGCTTAAGTTATGTACAGCTTAAAATTGGGTTAATTTTGTTCTGTTGTTGTATTTAATTGAGAAAGAAGTTGTTGTTATTTTGTTCATTATATATTTTTTTGTACTCATATAAGTAATAAATAAAAATTATACTACTTACCGTTTGACTATTTTTTTTATTGAAACTTGGTGCGAGTTGATTAGCGTATGCACATGTTTCTGAAAATTTGTTTTTTTGTAGACTTGAGTAAAAAGAGAAACTAACTGAAAAATTGTAAAAAACTTACATTTATAATTTCGAGATTTATTAAAAAATATTTATTGCATATTTTGGTATAGAGTTTTTAAAAGTGAATATTTAATAAATATTTCTAAATTTTTTGTTTTTTAATATTTGAGTATAAAATATAATTTTTATAATACAATTTTTTAATATTTTTTTAATTTTACTTTCTTTAAAAGTTTGGTTTTTGGAAAACAGTTTTTTTTTGAAATTATTTTTGAAATTTTTTTTTACTTTTATTTTCTTAAAAAAAAATTGGTTTTTGACAAAAAATATATTTTTGAAAACATTTAATTTTGGTTTTTAATTTTATCTTTGAAGAAATATAATTTATTTTGACCAAATTTTTTTATTGATAAATATTTTTTTTGAAAAAAATTTCCCAAATTGCCTTATACTATAATATAAGTTACCTTCATGTATTTTTACAAGCTGCATTAGACAAAAATTATTATCGAACTTAGAAATTTATTTCAGCATCTTTCTCTTGCAGTTATTTGGTTACGTCACGCGTACACTCACCACATAAACACAGCTGCGGTGAAAATAGTAGTAGTGCTCACATAGTGGGAAAGAAATAAAAACAAGTAAGCTTTTTTAAATAAATGCTTTTGTTGTTGTTATTTTGATTATGACTGTTAACAACAAAATCTTGAAAGTGAACTTAGAAAAATAATTCATTATAAAAATTTCAAACGAGTTTTTGCATATGGGCGATCAAATACATAGTAGTGTGATTTTGTATGACTTTCTTTTCACCAAATTTGAAGGAAAAATAATACTTAATTTGCCATAATAAAAATTAGTATTTAGTAGCTCATTCCTTGCTCGATATTACCACATAACATCGTCGATGCATCGAATTGATGAGATTTTCACATCGTTCCTTATAGTACCTGGCCATTAAATTTTGACCGATGGCATTTTTTCTGAAAACTTCAAATATCAGGTAAAATTTTCAATCTAATTTGGGCTTTTCCAAATAAAAAAAATGTTCTTAGATGTTTTTAAGAATTTCCGGTCAATTGGCCGCGACGATTAGAAAAGGATCAGTTTTTTTGCTTATAAGTGAAAAGTTAAGTGTGCAAGTGCCAGTGCGAATTAATTCGATCATGTGTGAGGAGGACAAAAAAAATTTAGATCGTCTGAAAAGTGAAAGAATTGAATATTGAATATTCATATATCTAAAATGTAACAACAGTAAGTACAAATTATACATATCTTTTGAATTTGTCACGTGGATTATCCTTTTTTTTATTTATCCAGTTTTTTTAGAAAATCTGCCGAAAGTCGGATTTGACATCGGGACAAAAGCAACAAATTGCAGTTCTTTTGAAAGCCAAGAACCTGAGCTATGCAGACATAGCCAGGACCGTTGGAATATCCAAGGCGTTTGTGGTAAATGTTGCCAAAAATTTGAAAAATACCAACAACATTTTAGCGGTAACTTCAAACAAACACCAAAATTGTCGCTGAGAATTCATCACCTCAACCAGGCAGGATCGCAAAATCGCCTAAAATCTGTTCACTGGAACAGAAATGCTTCAAGTCGGATGATTTTAAGAGGGGTTCAGGAATCTGGAGTAAATATTTTGGAAAGAACGTTACGACGACGCTTATAGGAAAATTGACTTTTTCCAGACGACCAGCAAAAAAGCCAAAACTGACACCCTGTATGCGAAATCGGCGAAAACTTTGGGCATAACTTCACAGAGCCTTCAACGCAGAGTTTTCGAAAAAGTAAATTAAAAAAAACATTTTTTTCCTTTCTCAAATAGCAGTAAGAAGATGCGAATATTCACATTTTTTTATGGTTGTGTTTTTCTTCTTACAGATCATCTTCATCGAGGAATGCCGATTGGAAGCGGTCACAAAAACAGCAAATTTTGTTCGCAGAAGAGCCGGAGAACGATATTCTAACGATTGTGTGCTTCCAACGGTCAAACATTTGGATCGATTTGTTCAATGATTTGGAGTGACATGAGACGGGTCGCCGCGAAATTCGTACCAAAACTGCTCAATTTCGACCAAAAGCAGCATCGCATGAACATTGCTAATGAGATGTTGGACTCTGAACTCTGTCCGCGACGACTCAAATTTGCTCCAGAAAGTCATAACTGGTGACGAATCGTGGGCCTATGGTTATGACGTGGAAACCAAAGCTCAATCATCTCAATGGAAGCTGCCACACGAACCTAGACCGGAAAAATTGGCGCGCTTTCGGTCGAATGTAAAAGTTTTGCTTGCCGTTTTCTTCGATTGCAGGGGCGTTGTGCATCATGAGTTCTTGCAACAGGGTAAAACGGTCAATAAGGAATATTATCTGCAAGTTATGCGTTATTCGGGGACTTTTTGACCAAAAACAATGATGCCACAGCCACCGTTTTCCCCAGATCTGGCCCGCCGTTACTTTTTCTTGTTCCCGAAACTGAAGAGGCTCATGAAAGGGCGACGCTACGCTATGGTTGACGAGATAAAGACGGCGTCGAAGGAGGAGCTGAGCAAGATAAACAAGAAATGATTTTTTGAAGTGTTTCGAAGGTTGGAAAAGACGTTGGGTCAAGTGCATAATATCTCATGGGGATTACTTTGAAGGGGACAAAATAGATATTAATGAATAAAGTAATAATTTTTCAAAAACACAAAATTCGCGATACACTTAGAACACATCTCGTATATAGGTATATATATATATAATTGGCGCGTACATCTGTTTGGCCGAGCTCCTCCTCCTATGTGTGGTGTGCGTCTTGATGTTGTTCCACAAATGGAGGGACTTACAGTTTCAAGCCGACTCCGAACGGCAAATCGTTTCTGTGAGGAGCTTTTTAATGGCAGAAATGCACTCGGAGGTTTGCCATTGCCCGCCGAGGGGCGACCGCTATTAAAAAAATGTGGCTGGTGTTTCACCGAGATTCGAATCTACGTTCTCTCTGTGATGTCCGAATGGTAATCACGCACCAACCCATTCGGCTACGCGGCGCACCTCGTATTCTTTGGGTTATTTTCCTGTTAGAAGACCCAAAGCAGAGGCATTTTTTGGCAAACGAATCGTAATAATTTATGATCTATGTCCAATAGTTTTGGTTGTGTTTTTCGGGTTATGCTCGGAATTAGACGGTCGCGTGTCGTATTGGCGAGAGCCGCTTGTACCATACAGCACGATTTTGTATTCATCTGTACACAAAATATTTCTCCATTCCTCGCTGGGCAAATCGAAGTGCTCATTTGCAAACTTTAGCCTTTGTGGCACATGCCTTTTAGTTAGTAATGGAACTTTTCTTGGGCTATGAGCTGCCAAGAATTTACTGAATTATTTCCGATTTGCTGCTGACGAATGATGAGGCTATTTAATCATCATCAAACAGCACTTACTCATCAATCAATTATCCATCATTATCGACATCATCATTTTCACGATTTTCGAAGTTTTCTATAGCCAATTAGAAGCCATTCAGAACCTACATGCACACACACACAATCCAGCAGACATTGAATATTCGCAATCAAACCCAGCACGCAAACGCAGCTACAGCCATTTCCATACATACACACACACACATGCATACTTGCTTGCATACATAGATCGCAGGTGAGTTCGTGCTCTGCGCATGACTCGAACTTGAACTCTAAGCGCGAGTTGCAGCCTGATCTGTTGCGCGCCAACAAACACACGCATACATACAACCACACGCACACATAATACATAGCCATTCGAACCAACTTAGACGACTGATCAGGCCAGCAACAGCCACACAGCCACTACTAAGTATTTGCTTGCTGACCAAAACATCCAATCCCAGTTGCCAGTTCTCGCACGACATTCGAACTGTTTAGAAGTATTTTAACGGATTAGACGTGTTTTTGGCGTTCGCAGACGAAAGGGCGCGTGTTGTAGTAGGTGCAAGTGGCTTAATACTCGCACTGTTGTGGTGTGCGTTCGACGTAAATGCCTTCATTATTAGCTTAAGCGGCATTCGATTGTTAATTTTTATTAGTGATCAATTTTTTTTATTATTATTTGGCAAGTGAGTGTTTGGAGTCCCGCTGTTGTGGTGGCCTAAAAAGTGTCTTAATGGTGTGTAGTGCGTGACAACTTTGTCGCCCGTTGACGTTGGCGCTGATCCTTCGTGGCTCGAGGCTGTGTGGATTTTAGTAGAGGCTAACTAGCTGACATGCGGATTTTGAATATTTAAAGTGGCGTTAATAAGGAGCACAAGCCGCAGCGCAATCAGTTTTGACGATTAAACACTAAGCGGTCGTCGTCGCAGCTTCAGCAGTGAAATAACAAAACACGAAAACAGAAAAATAAAAAGAAAAAAAAAACGTTACAGTTGTTGGCTGCCAAAGAGCCGCGGTAGTTTGAGAATGTGAGTGGATAATTTATCTCAGCAAATTAGCATTTTTTGGTAGTAAGCTGTTTTCACCTGCTGTGCGTTTGATGGTTATTGCATCGATTCGCGCTGTGGTTGCTGCTGCTGCTGCTGCCGCCAACGGCAAACGAGCGGGCAACTAACA